>NC_132919.1:70313315-70466178 GCF_047675955.1 Chlorocebus sabaeus
AAAAAAAAAAAAAAAAAAAAAAAAAAAAAAAAAGAAAGAAAGAATAAAGCAGAATAGCAGAATAATAATTTAAAAAATACTTAAAATCAAACCAAAGTTTCCCAAGTAACTAGATTTTAAAATCCTATTTAATAGAAAAGAAAATAGTGACTCTTTTTTTGTTTCAAAGCCTGCTGAGGTGGACTTTTGAAATCATAAAGGTTTTTCGGGGTATCCTTCCTCAAACTCTGTTCTCACCCAGCATGTCTGAGAGCCTTGCAGGCACAGTGGTATCAGGACACCCCCTGGTCGTGGTTTGCAGGTGTTTTCCTGGCGTTAATTCACATCAGGATGCGGTGTGTGGGTAGCCCCTGTTTCCTTAGGTGTCTTCAGAATTTTTCCCCTGCAGCTGGAGCAGGTGGCTGCAGATTAGACTCACACCCTGTGGGCCGCCCAGTACCTCTGCTTCTTTCTCACTCAGAGATGCGTCAGAACGGTCTCTGAGTTCTGCGCCGTGGCACCAAGTGATGCTGTTCTGAACCCAGTGTCTCCCCTCTGCCTGAAGACAGATTATAGCTCAAAATCTTTTACTCCTTAAGAGAAGAGGTGGCCTCTGTGAAGGAAGGAGGGCTGCAGGACGACCTCTCTCTTCTCTCTTCATTTCTGATACTTCCCTTCATACAACTTGGCATATATGTTTGTTTTCAGGGGCCAGGAGCTCTTTTTAAAGAGGAGCAAAAGGGCCGGGTGCAGTGGCTCAAGCTTGTAATCCCAGCACTTTGGGAGGCTGAGGTGGGTGGATCACAAGGTCAGGAGTTCGAGACCAGCCTGGCCAACATGGTGAAACCCCGTCTCTACTAAAAATACAAAAATTAGCTAGGTGTGGTGGTGGGCGCCTGCAATCCCAGCTACTCAGGAGGCTGAGACAGGAGAATCATTTGAACCCGGGAGGTGGAGGTTGCAGTGAGCCGAGATCGTGCCATTGCACTACAGCCTGGGTGAGAGGGCGAGACTTTGTCTCAAGGTAAAAAAAAAAAAAAAAAAAAAAAAGAAAAAAGGGAGGAGCAAGAGGAGGCTCAGTTGATCATCTGTGATGTCAAGGATGGGCTCTTTCCCACCTGCACAGCTGTGTATATCCCAGACACCTGCCTCATGCCTTCCACCTACTGCCAGTTCCTCTGAGACCAAAGAAAATCAGAAGAGCCCTCTGCTTTATAAAGGACAGGCAGTGTCTATGTCATTATGTAAAATGGACCATGCAGAGCCCAAGCCAGAGACAGAAATCAAGCTTTGGAGAGGCGTGTCAGGACGCAAAGGATGCAAAACTTAAGCTGTGATGCTTAAGAAATAACTAGTGTCATATGTTCTGAGACAGAAGGAACCACGATTTTAGCCAATGGGATAAAATCCTGCCAGAGGACAGGGTCAAGAGACGGTTCCTATTTAGCAAATCAAAGGGAACAATTTTAGTGCTTCAATTATCTGGATTATAGTGATGCTATGTGTTGAGGTGGAAGATAGGAACAAAGGGGTCTTTGAAGATGGAAAATGCAAATTTCACCCAGAGGCCTCTGAGGGATGGCCTGGCAGGGAGAGGCCCTCTAAGGATTGTCCCAGTAAAGAATGAGTCATGGCTGACCTCAGGGCCACTGGAGCCACAGTTGACCCAGAGTGGGTTTTTCTCTTGGGAAGAATTCCAGACCCCTTATTTCTTCTTGAGAGAATTCCAAGAGCCCAGGTTTCATCAACACCCACATCCCCTGACTCCTTTGTGGTTTTCATGGGGATGCTTGTTCAACTTTTTCTGAGAGCAAAGATGTATTTATGCTCTTTAAAAATATACGCACACAGTTTTATATATAATGCAGCATCACACCTTGTAGGGCATTTACTCTTATTTTACGCATTCAGATATGTTTGTTTTTTTTGAAACACTTCTTAAGGCTACACAACAGAACATAGAAAAATAAACAGGAACATATTCAACAATTACAAAACATGATATGATAAAGAATATAAAGTATTAGTTTCCTTTCAAAACTTCAAAAGATATGTATATAAACTTTAAAAAAAATGCTCAACATCACTAGTGATCAGGGAAATGCAAATCAAAATCACAATGTGATACCACCTTGCTCCTGCAAGAATGGCCATCATCAAAAAATCAAAAACGGTAGATGTTGGCGTGGGTGCGGCGATCAAGGGACACTTCTACTTGCTGGTGGGAATGGAAACTATATAGCCACTATGGAAAACAGTGTGCAGATCCCTTAAAGAACTAAAAGTAGATCTACCATTTGATCCAGCAATCCCACCACTGGGTATCTACTCTAGAGGAAGGGAAGTCATTATGCGAAAAAGATACTTGCACACACACATTTTAAGGAGCACAATTCACAATTGCAAAATTGTGGAACCAACCCAAATGCTCATCAATCAACGAGTGGATAAAGAAGCTGTGGGCTGGGCACAGTGGCTCACACCTGTAATCCCAGCACTTTGGGAGGTCAAGGTGGGTGGATCATCTGAGGTCAGGAGTTCAAGACCAGCCTGGCCAACATGGTGAAACCTCTTCTCTACTAAAAACACAAAAATTAGCCGGGCATGGTTGCAGCACCTGTAATCCCAGCTACTCGGGAGGCTGAGGCAGGAGAATCACTTGAACCTGGGAGGCGGAGGTTGCAGTGAGCTGAGATGGTGCCACTGCACTCCAGCCAGGGTTACAAGAGTGAAACTCTATCTAAAAAAAAAAAAAAAAGGAACTTTGGTACATATATATGATTAAATACTACTCAGCCATAAAAAGGATGAATTAATGGCATTTGCAGTGACCTGGATGAGATTGGAGACTATTATTCTAAGTGAAGTAACTCAGGAATGGAAAACCAAACATCGTATATTCTCACTGATATGTGGGAGCTAAGCTATGAGGATGTGAAGGCGTAAGAATGATACAATGGACTTTGGGAACTTGCTGGGAGGGGAGGGGGTGAGGGATAAAAGACTACAAGTAAGATGCAGTGTATACTGCTTGGGTGATGGGTGCACCAAAACCTTACAAATCACTGCTAAAGAACTTACTCATGTGACCCACCTATACCCCAATATTTATGGAAAAAAAATCCCATCACTTATGGAAAAAATACCACCTGTACCCCAATAACGTATGGAAAAAACCCTAAACTTTTTCTTTTACAAGTAACATAACAGATACTCACATCTTCACATGCTTTTAAGTATTATTTGTACTCAGTGTAAGGCTATTATCATTTTTCATACATAAAGTTTTTTTTAGCTGTGTAACAGTGCAATTTGTAACCCATTCAAGTAAATTCACCCCCAAAGTTGTTGCTTCCCAGCATTAAGACCTGCACCCACTCCTCTTCTAAGATTTTTTCTAAAACTTGTAAAAGTGTAGCTGAAGGGAATGCATATTTGATGCATATTTGGCTACACTATTTCTGTTTACTGTATTTTGCTTCCTATTTTATGTCTAAATCCTATTATTTTCATTTAAAATCTTAATAATGGCTCATTTCCAGTATGTCAATTTCAAATATTTAAGGTTTTGCTACTAGTATCAGCCATTTACTTTCCCACTTATTGGGATTTTTTTAAAAGAGGTTATTTATACCCTTTTAGAGTTTGTCCCATTGTCCTTCTGGTTTCCCTCTACCACTTGGGAGGGATGACTCCTGGCCACACCGTCATTGGTTGACTTGATCTCCAGCTCCACTGGAAATCTCTGGGATTTGGGATATACAGTCAGAATGTTTTTGTCAATGACAGATCAGATATATGGGCGGTGGTCCCACGAGATTATAATGGTGCTGAAAATTCCTATTGTCTAGTGATGTCGAAGTGGTTATAATGTTGTAGTGCAATGCGTTACCTTTTCTATGTTCAGATACACAAATACTACCGTGTTACAGTTGACTGTGATACTCAGTACAGCAACATGCTGTACAGGCTTGTAGCCAGACACTATAGGCTGTACTGTATACAGTCTAGTGTGTAGTAGGCTCTACCATCTAGGTTTGTGTGAGTTCACTCTATAATGTTTCCACAATGAAGAAATCACCTAACAACACATTTCTCAGAAAAACGCACCCTGTCTTAAATGATGCATATGTTACAAACTAGTGTAACTTTTTTTTTTTTTTTTTTTTTTTTTTTAAGACAGTTTCACTCTTGTTGCTGAGGCTGGAGTGCAATGGCACAATCTTGGCTCACAGAAACCTCCGCCTCCCGCCTCCCGGGTTCTCCCGGGTTCAAGCAATTCTCCTGCCTCAGCCTCCTGAGTAGCTGGGACTACAGGCATGCACCACCATGCCCGGCTAATTTTGTATTTTCAGTAGAGACCAGGTTTCTCCAAGTTGGTCAGGCTAGTCTCGAACTCCTGACCTCAGGTGATCCGCCCGCCTTGGCCTCCCTAAGTGCAGGGATTACAGGCGTGAGCCACCGTGCCCGGCCTCATTTAATTTTTTAATGTGCATTTCTTGTCCTCACTGCCATAGTATTTAAATCTTTTCCTTTGCTGGAACACAAAGACCTTCAGTAATTTTCTTTTCACCACAATTTCTCGCCCAGTAACTAAGCCTCTTTTTTCCCTCCCCTTAGGCCTAGCACTGACGGGGCAATGACACGTTGTTCTCACGAGGGGCCATGGTGAAGTGAAAAGAGAATGAGCCTAGCAGACATGAGGCTGAATCGAGCCTTTGACGGTTCACTAACTGTCAATCAGAAAATGCACTTCACTCTAGTTTTCTCGTCTGTGCTTGGAGGCAATGAGTAACCACCTCATAGGTGGTAAGGGTTAGATAGGAAAGGACACAGTAGAAGGCCTAGCACACCCATGTACTCAATCAATGTTAGTTCTGGACCTTTCGTTTGAATACTGCTTGAGCTCTGTGCCCAATCTCCCTTTCCTGGATCAAATAAGATTTTTCTTTGTTTGTTAGTAGTTTCTTTCTAGATACTTCCTTGGCCAGAAGTATAGATCCCCTGTCTTTCACTAACTCTTGTTGATCTATGGTTCTCATTCAAGTTTGTGTAGAACACGCAGACATTTCAGTGGCATTGTTTACTCCTGATGAACAGGGAACACTGCGTGTCCAGCAACCAGAACACTGCCTGAGTTATGGGGGATAGTCAGGAAACATGCTGAACCAATGAATGAATGAGCAAATGAATGAATAGCTGATTCTGACTAGTCAACCAAGACTTAGTTAGCACCAATGCTTCTGGATGTTTTATTGCTTCTCAGGGGAGTATGCAATGTGAAAGAAGAATGAAAAAAACGCGCCTCTCAATCGTCAAATATCAGTAGATGCATTGGTTTTATTAACTGATATTTTCTCTTCAAAGGAAAGGCTGATTGAGTCTTGCACAGGCGAAAGAGCCACTGGGTCCCATTGGTTCTCTGTCTCTCCTGCTGCACAAATTACTGACAGAAAGATTTGGGCCTTCATTGTGACCACATCCACAGAGACCATAGTCCAGAGAGAGCATTTGGGGCCTGAATCAACTGCTGGTGTTTGTTGAGCAGAAACAACAAATCTCTGACTTCCCACCAACAGCCAACCTGATTTCAAAGAGCCAAGAAGCATCTCAGATTTGTCAACATTGCTTTAATGAGCTGAGAAACTTTTCATGGTAAACTCAGCAGCTGAGTAACAGGATGATGGCACCACAACAGCTAGATAATCAAGGCAGGAGGTCAAAGCATTGGAGCCAACACCCACCCAGGACGGGGTATAAAAGGGCTGGGGGAGAGGAGGCCTCAGTCTCAGTGGCTCAGCCTTCCCAGCTGATCTGAAGCTCCTGTGCAGTCTCAGCCCTACACCATGACCTCCTCCTACAGCAGCTCCTCATGCCCTCTGGTTTGCACCATGGCTCCTGGAGCAAGAAATGTCTCTGTCTCTCCCATCGACGTTGGGTGCCAGCCTGGGGCAGAGGCCAACGTTGCCCCCATGTGCCTTTTGGCCAACGTGGCACATGCCAACCGAGTCCGCGTGGGATCGACTCCCTTGGGCCGCCCCAGCCTCTGTCTGCCCCCCACCTGCCACAATGCTTGTCCCTTGCCAGGGACCTGTCACATTCCCGGCAACATTGGAATCTGTGGGGCCTATGGTGAAAACACCCTGAATGGCCATGAGAAGGAGACCATGCAGTTCCTGAACGACCGCCTGGCCAACTACCTGGAGAAGGTGCGCCAGCTGGAGCGGGAGAACGCGGAGCTGGAGGCCACACTCCTCGAGAGGAGCAAGTGCCACGAGTCCACTGTGTGCCCGGACTACCAGTCCTACTTCCGCACCATCGAGGAGCTCCAGCAGAAGGTGAGGTGTGGGATCGCTTGGGTGTGCTGGGTCTGAGAAGGCAGAAGCCTTTGCAGGAGGAATCCACATAAGGTCCAGAGAGCTTTGGGTTCTTGGTTTCTCTTGGGCATGAGTGTAGACACCACACATGGAGTGGGAGCTTAGAGTATGATGCTTTGTGTGTGAACCGTCTTTCCGTTTTCCTCAGATCCTGTGCAGCAAGGCCGAGAATGCCAGGCTGATTGTACAAATTGACAATGCCAAGCTGGCTGCTGATGACTTTAGGATCAAGTAAGTCAGGCCGAGGAGGGCCAATGTGACTTCTCTCCTACTGTATTTCCAAGGGCCTGCCCCATTACTCAGCCTATATTATAGGTGCTCAAAAACAGTTTTTGACTAGAAGAATATTTCTCTCCAAACCTTAAATTAGCCTATTGCTAGAAATGGTCATTATATAGGAGGAAAGAGAATATAAGCATTAAAAGAAAAAGAAGGGCTATAGTCTAGATTGGTTAGAACCTATGTCATTTTCTCCCACATCTAGAAGATAAGAGGATTTTACTTTTCAATCAGAAGTAAAATTGAGTCGTCACAAAAATAAACTGTCAATGCATAGGTTGTTGCTAGACTCACTGACTCTTGGCCAAATCCATCAGCTGGAGGAATTGTCATTGAAGCTCCTTGGTAGCAAGAGTTGGGCTTGAATGAATGGGAAAAGCAGGAAAACAATGAGAAATAACGAACCAAATAGGAAAAGCAGCAAACTGAAGGTCCAGAGTCTTATTTTTAGCCATTCTTTTTTCCTGGCCAAATGACTCCCATTATGGCAGAATAAAGGCTGCATTTGAAGTCAGAACACTTAGGATGAGTCTGTGCATTTACTACTAACCGGGCATAGAATTCTGAAAAACTCATGTTTTGCTTCTGAGCCTCAGTCTTCCATGTAGTCAACAGGCATAATGTCCTGACTACAAACTCTGTAGCTACAGGGTTGAGCATAGTGTATATTGCCCACGTGAACAAATGAGGATCCAAGGTGGTGTGGGAGGTAGGAAGGCAGGGCAGCCAAGGGGGGCTCTTGGGGCATTCTTGTTGACCCTGTACCTCCCGTAACGGAAGGCTGGAGAGTGAGCGCTCCCTACGCCAGCTGGTAGAGGCGGACCAGTGTGGGACGCAGAAGCTCCTGGATGACGCGACCCTGGCCAAGGCTGACCTGGAGGCCCAGCAGGAGTCCCTGAAGGAGGAGCAGCTGTCCCTCAAGAGCAACCATGAGCAGGTGTGGCCCTGGCCGCTCAGACACCCGGGGAAGGCGCTGGGCAGACAGGGGAGCTCCTTGGCCCCGGGGCTCTCAGAGCATTGTCTGGGCTCAGCTGGCATCAGGATGCAGGACTGAGGGGGGTCTGAGGGTCCAGAGGGCCTCTGTGGAAAGTGCAGACTTGCCTTGGGCATGAGGAAGGTATCCAGGTGGGCTCTACCCACTGCACTCTCAGCAAGACTTTCCCATTTGCTTGTGTGTGGGACTCCCCTCCTACTGTTTGCAGGGGTGGGGTCCTGGTGCTGTCTGCTCCATCAAAGGCCCTCTCCTCATGCAGGCTGTCTGTCTCTTCCTCCTTTCTGCAGGAAGTAAAGATTCTGAGGAGTCAGCTGGGGGAGAAGCTCCGGATCGAGCTGGACATTGAGCCCACCATTGACCTGAACAGGGTGCTGGGGGAGATGCGGGCTCAGTATGAGGCCATGCTGGAGACCAACCGCCAGGATTTAGAACAGTGGTTCCAAGCCCAGGTGAACGGAGGAGGTACAGAAGCAGGGGGTACCTGGCCTCCATCTGGGCAGGGAGGTGACTATGTCTCTCTGTGCTCTAGTCTGAAGGCATCAGCCTGCAGGCCATGTCCTGCTCCGAGGAGCTGCAGTGCTGCCAGTCGGAGATCCTGGAGCTGAGATGCACAGTGAATGCCCTGGAGGTGGAGCGCCAAGCCCAGCACACCTTGGTATGTGTCCTTCACCCTCACTGCACTGCAAATGCCCCGTGCCATGGCCTAGTAGCCTTTTATTTTGGAGGTCTCACCACCCAGGTTTCTCCCACCTGTTATCACCATCAAAATTTGGGGCATGTAGCAGTTTCCCTGGGGGCCTTGCACATTTTATCCCCTTATTTCCCACTACAGAAGGACTGTCTGCAGAACTCCCTGTGTGAAGCTGAGGACCGCTTCGGCACGGAGCTGGCCCAGATGCAGAGCCTCATCAGCAACATGGAGGAGCAGCTGTCCGAGATCCGGGCTGACCTGGAGCGGCAGAACCAGGAGTACCAGGTGCTGCTGGACGTGAAGGCCCGGCTAGAGAATGAGATTGCCACGTACCGGAACCTTCTGGAGAGCGAGGACTGCAAGTACGTGTAATCTGGGCAATTCCTAAACCACACACATGACTGTCAGGCAATTCCTTAGAGGTGATGGAAGTGCTTGCAGAAGATACCATCTTAATAAACAAGCCTTCCTGTGCTTTCCTGCTCAGTGACTCATTAACCTCTCCTGGTCTGTGCAGACTGGATTATTGAGAAAATGTTCTCTAAATGGTAGCCAGATCCCTAAACCAAGTCTTCCCTAAGGACTCCTGGATGTGGAAAGACACAGATGAAAGAACTGTTGGTATAGATTCTCTGGTCTGTGTGCCTTGTTGGTGGCAGGCCCAGCCTTCACCTGGTCTTACCCTTGTCCATCAATCACTGAAACATCTTTTTAATGTAACTCTTCTTCTTTCTCTCCCTGCAGACTCCCCTGCAATCCCTGCTCCACGCCTGCCTCCTGTACTTCTTGTCCAAGCTGTGGCCCTGTCACCGGTGGGTCTGCCTCTGGCCATGGAGCCAGCATGGGGAGATGATTCTGAAGGCCCGAAGTTCCTGTGCAGGAGGTTGAGGCTGGTTGTACTGGGGTCAGGAGTGCCTTCACCTTGCTCAGTCTTCCTTCCAGAAAGACCAGACTCACTGAGGCATTTTCCCTAAATCAACGGGTAGCAGACACTTCCAAGGAGTGTCTCCCTGCCTATGCCTCTAAGCTGTATTTTTTGTTGTTGCTGAAATGTTGTAATTATCTTCCATGAAAGTGATTCTTTTTCCCAGTGTCTCTTCTTGGTCCTTTCGGTTCTATTCCAGTGTTTCAGAATCTCCTAAAATGTCACTGGGTTCCCTGCATTAAATGGTCAATAAACCTCTTTCCTGCACCAAGTGTTGTCCCCCTGGTGTTGGTTGTATGTGAAGTGTCAGAGAGTCCTGGTCGTCAGGTCCTGTGTCCTCACTGGCCCTGACATCTTGCTTCCAGGAGCTCCCTGCGGTGCTCTGGGGCCTCTGGATGAAGGTCCTTTCCTGACATTGGATGTGTATTCACCTTGCCCAGGGATCCCTACAGACTGGTGGAAGGAAGTGATGCTAGTTGCCAAGTTTGAATTCTTTCAAAACAACTCAGAGCTAACATGTCCCTACCATGATTTTGGCATCTTCAGCCTCTTGGTATTTTGTCCAAGAGCAAAATCACATCACTTAGTGTTCTAATCTTGTCAAAGGAAGGTCGTGTTGAGAATTGCCTGGGCCAAGTTGCCAAGTTTTTCCTCTCACTCCAGTTGGCCCCTTTCACGGAGCCATGGAGTTCCCGCCCACTCTCCCAAATGTAGAGGCCCAGACTGGGCACTGGAGACTGGGGTCTTGGTCCTGGGTCACTTCCAGGCTGTAGTTTTCTCTAGAGAGACGCTGCCACTGATGTGTCTGCTGTCTATTCTGCTGCTGTCTTGGAGGTGCTGGCGGTGAGGGCTGCTGCTGCCATTAGAGCACTCCAAGTCCCTGCCTGCCTCTCGGATGTGGCTCTGGCACAGGCCAAGGTGGTTCACAGCCAGACGCGGTTATGAACAGGTGGAGGAGCAGCCCGGAGAGGCTGCTGCCTCCCACGCCATGCTAGTCAGTTTACGGCAAGCACCAAGTATGTCCAGAAGAATGAAACTCTTGTGTCTCAGGTCATCCATGTGCCCTGGTGCAAAGAGCAATGAAAAACTGGTCCTTCTTCGTGGTAGCATAGTGTGGTGGAGGTGGATCTTCTCTAGGGTCAGGGAAACTTGGATTCAAATCCCACCTTCATGACTCTGAAGTGAGATTTGAACTCACTTTGCTGAGTGAAGTCGGCCAGGTCGCTGCACTCTCTTGAGACCTATTCCTCGTTTGTGGAAGTAGGATAGTTGTATTTACCGCTCATTGTGGTTGACGGGTAATGCATCTAATGTTCCTGGCATCTAGAAGGTGTTCAGTGGATGTTGGTTTATTGAGGCTCCCTGGGAACCAGCAGGTACAGTCTCTTCCTCCCAGAGAGAAAAAGGAGCTGAAGAGATAGTAGCAGAACCCACTCTCAGCATCGGGGCCCTAGATTTCTATGTTGGTGGCTGGGAAGTTTGGTCATACTCCTTGTTCATGTATATGTGGTAATAAAAGTCACCTTCTGTAGTCGTGAGGCCTGTTTCTCACTCCAAGTAGCCTAACTGAATCCAAAAAAGCATTCACTGGGCTGTCAGAGGACAAGACTGTTTGGTGGGCTCTTGTGGGCTCTTCTAACGAGGAACCCACAAGAGTCATGTTTTAAGAAACGGCTGTGACCCTCCCTGACCCTCAGTGTGATGGGGTTGTGGAGATCCGGCCTGTCCCCACCTTTCTTGGCCAGGTCACACCCTTGACAAGCTCTACCTGTTAGGTACCATGGCTAGGTGTGGCAGGAGGTGCCACTCAGGTACACAGAAAATGAAGGTTAGAGGCTGGCAGGTGGGTTACCAGCCCGGTCAGGACACCTGGACCCTGGGGGTTTTACTCACATTCATTATCCTAGCCTGAGAGCTCAGGGCTCCCTCTGGTACCAAATCCCAGACATCTCTTCTTGCAAGTGATTCTCCCGACTGGACATTCTATGCCTCTCTGCCTCACGTACTCTCACCAACTGGATGGATATAGCCCTGAATGTGGCCCAATAGGCTTTGCTTTGGCCACAATAATTGCAACCAGGTGTCTCTTATTTTCCTTCCCCTGAGGCTTCTGCTTCCTTGGTTGGGGGCCACATCTGGTTCTGAGCCACCTAGTGCTGAGCCCGTCTATCTTCAGTTCACCAATCCTGCACTGCCTGGGGGCTGACTAGGGGCTGATGTGTGATATTTCTTCCCAGCCTTCGCATGGTTAACACCAATTGGGGCTCATGAGGCCCATGCACTTATGTATTGTTTGACACCAAATGCCATTTCTCACAAATTCCAGCAAAGTGGAAAGGAGAAAGGGTGAACAGCTGCAGGCCACTGGGGTGGACACTGCAGTCACCGAGAGAGCTCTGGGGAAGGGCACATTCCTGCCCCCACCACTGTCTACACTGGGAAGCCAAGAAGATCAAAGTGAATTTCTGGACTTTCCTGAACAGGAACATTTTTTATTTGTATAGTTTTTTTTGTAGACGATGATATGTGATACCAGTTAGGTCTCTGAGCCCAAGCCAAGCCATTGCATCCCCTGTGACTTGCACATATAAGCCCAGGTGGCCTGAAGTAACTGAAGAATCACAAAAGAAGTGCAAATGCCCTGCCTTGCCTTAACCAATGACATGCCACCACAAAAGAAGTGAAAATGGCCGGTCCTTGCTTTAACTGATGATATTATCTTGTGAAATTCCTTTTCCTGGCTCATCCTGGCTCAGAAAGCTCCCCCACTGAGCACCTTGTGACCCCCACTCCTGCCCGCCAGAGAACAACCCCCCTTTGACTGTAATTTTCCTTTACCTACCCAAATCCTATAAAATGGCCCCACCCTTATCTCCCTTTGCTGACTCTCTTTTCGGACTCAGCCCGCCTGCACCCAGGTGAAATAAACAGCCATGTTGCTCACACAAAGCCTGTTTGGTGGTCTCTTCACACGGACGTGCATGACAATACCTAAGGCTGATGGTGTGTGCCCCATCCTCTTGTCCTTCCTCTCAGCATCTTCTCTTTGTCTTCCTGACCAAGAACGAAATCAATTTCACTGTTCTCATGGCCACTAATAATCTTCATGAGCTCAGCTTGGTGAACCATTTTTAATTTATCTTTTTTCTTCCTAATTCAGTGTTTCATAACCATGCCTTCTCACTTAATGAATATAAAGAGAACTTGCCTTCTCACTTAATGTTTTAACTTTCAAAAACGTAAATACCAAACTCGTATCATGACTAAAAGACAGCTCATTTCGAATACAGGTTATGCTTGTTTTCAAATGACACTTCCTCTAACTAAAATAGCTTCCCTGACATCTGTTTTAGAGATTCCAAACATTGCACCCCCACTGGGGGTTGGGGGTGATACACAGACTCTCCCAGTTAGAATCACTGTTCCTATTCAGGTACGAGCCCCTGGGCTAAGCCTACCTGCTTTACCTGCCTGCCAGGTGTAAATAAGTTTTAGCATCTGAGGAGGAGCATTTCTCAGTGACCCAGGACCCCCTAGAGGCCAGTCCCAGGTAGCTACATGTCACACTCGTCCTCTCCAAACCTGAATGCAGCTTCTCCCGCTCCAGCCAGCTCTTTCTTTTGACTTCTTAGCTTCCTTGAAGCACACAATTGTCCTAGGAACTTGGGGGTGACCTTGGGGCCACTTTTGGCTTCTCTTCCTCCTTTGACCCCATGTACAGTAAGTCGCCCTGTCTTGTGAGTCCTTTTGCAGCATCTATGTCCTCTGTGCCTTCCTTTCCATCAGCACTGCTGGTGGCTGGTTTTGGCATCCATCACATCCTGCCTGGATTCTTGGAAGAGCCCCCTCCGCCCTCTCTCTTCTGTGCCGGATTTGTTCTGCACACACCACCAGCTCATCACTCTTTTGTGTTCTATTTATTGAGTAAATACTATGTACAAGACACTGTATTACGTGCTGGAGGGCACACGAAATGGAGACTGAGTGTTCCCACTCTAGGGTGCACACTGGGCATGTAAAAAAAAAATGGGGCCGGGTGCAGTGGCTCATGCCTGTAATCCCAGCACTTTGGGAGGCCGAGGCGGGTGGATCACCTGAGGTCAGGAGTTTGAGACCAGCCTGACTAACATGGTGAAACTTCGTCTCTACTAAAAATAAAAAATCAGCCGAGCATGGTGGCGCATGCCTATAATCCCAGCTATGTCAGAGGCTGAGGCAGGAGAATCACTTGAACCCAGGAGGTGGAGGTTGTAGTGAGCCGAGATCGCGCCAGTGCACTCCAGCCTGGGCGACTGAGTGATACTCCATCTAAAAACAAAACAAAACAAAACAAACAAACAAACAAAGAAAATGAAATGTCAGGGCTTTCTAAATTTATTATGCCAAGGTGAAAATTAAGCCTGGGAAACTGGGTCATGCCATATAGCTGTTTTTCTTCTCTCCTGCAAGGACTGTTGCTTCCTGACTTGTGCGTTGACATGTTGCACAGTAACCAGACTCCCTTGTCTATATTCAAACCTGGAGTAAATGACATTGGAGAAGGAGGCCCTTGTGACTGCTGCCTCTTTACAACAGAATGTTAAGCATCCCCACGAGAGTGTAATCAACAGCAGTCAATCAGATCTTACGTCTGTACATTAGCCTTTGTATGGAAAACGTTGTAATTCTGTTCGGCACCTCTATTTCTGCCTATATAAAAGATCTTCACTTTCCCCCCGCACTGGGAGTACTGATTGCCATTGTTCGGTGTTCGTGTGTCCCCAGAAGACGGCTCTCACGTGCCATGCTTGCAACAACTCTTTTAACCAGATCCTGAGCCTTTTGATTATTTTAGGTTGACAAGCACTGGATTAATCTTCTAAAATTTCTCCTTTCTCTCTTTCATCTGCTGGAAACCTCCGGAGGACTCTGTTCTGTCTCTAGCTCTTTAGGTGAGTTGTGTGGTCCAGAGCGGGAACCTCATGGCTATTTGTTGAATAAATACAGCTGGACAGCTGGCGTCTAGGAGTGTTGGCCTGCGGTTCAGTCCAGTCTCCACTATCTGCCCCTTTCTGGGTCACTGGGCAGAGCAGAAAGCACTTGGACTTCAGGCTCAGGCAGACCTGGCCTGACATTTCAAGGCCCATACTTTCATTCCAACTTTGTGAGCTCTGATAACTTCCCTAACTGCTCTGAGCTTTGTTTTCTTCACTCTACAGTGGGATACTTGTAACTGCTTTGTAGTGTGGTTATAAGGATGAAAAGACACAACGATATGGGAAGCACATAGTATAATATTTGGTGGCACATAGTAAGTGGTCAAATAACACGATAGGTGGTCAAATAACATAGTAGGTGGCACATAGTAGGTGTCTATCTAATTTGGGCATATATATTTGTGTGTGTGTGTGAGAATTAAGTAAAATATTGTATACCAAGTGCCAAGCTTGGTTCTCTGCACATAATAGATGTTAATAAATATTACTTCATGTGACCTTTCTCTGTCCTCTACAAACATTGTTTTTCACATGGACTGGCCTCTTCCCCACAGGCATAAGCAACACAGTGTTCATATTTTCCTTCTTGTCTCTCCTCTCTCCTTCATCCTAGATATCCTCCTAAAACAAACCTCCGCAAAGAAGGGCGAACTAGGAAAACAAACAGAACTTGCTTGTTACATTGGAGAAAACTGCATGCTAACTGATTTGAAGTACAGTAATCCAAACACGGGCTCCTCTTGAATTCATCAAATCCTGTTTTGTGACCTGGTGCTTCATTTACCTAGGATAAAGTCACCACAAAGGTTGTCTATTGCTATGGAGCGGTGGTTCCGTCTTCCAAGGGTGGTCCCCAGACGAGCAGCATCAGTGTCACATGGGAACTTGTTAGAAATGCAGACTCCCCGGCCTGACCCCAGGCCACTTGAATCAGAAACTATGGGGTGGGGCCTGGAAATCTGCATTTTTGCAAGCCCTCTGGGGGTTGCTGGTTAAAGTTTGACAACCGCTGGTGGAGATGTTACGAAAATAGAAGCAGACAATATTTTTAGCATAGAGGTGTACAAACTTCAGTCTTACAGGTTTTAGAAATGCAATTTGGCTCTTTGGGTTGATGTTTTGTGTCATTCAAACTCATTTCTTTGGGGATCCAGCACTTGGGACAGGCCTGTTGGGTTGGCTGTTGCATTTCTGAAGTTGTACCCAGTTCTCCTGAGCCCACTTCTGTTTCTGAGTGTTTTCTTATGTTTATCCTCTTTTTTTTTGTCACCCAGTCTGGAGTGCAGTGGCGCGATCTCGGTTCACTCCAACCTCCGCCTCCCGGGTTCAAGCAATTCTCCTGCCTCAGCCTCCCGAGTAGCTGGGACTACAGGCGCCCGCCACCACACCCAGCTAATTTTTGTATTTTTAGTAGAGATGGGGTTTCACCATGTTGGCCAGGATGGTCTCAATCTCTTGATCTCATGATCCGCTTGCCTCAGCTTCCCAAAGTGCTAGGATTACAGGCACGAGCCACCTTGCCTGGCCTGTTCATCCTCTTTTTCTGGAAAACTGTCTCCCACTTTCCTGCCCATCCAAGTCTTCCCAATCTTAAGTTCCAGACAAAGTCTCTTTGATGGCCCCTCTATATCTCTAAGGCCCAGTCACTTACCCCTCCACTGAGTTACGTGACCTCTTTTTCTGCTCTCAACTTTTTGAGGGTGGAAATTTCTCCTTTTCATCTCTGCATTCCCCATCCCCTTGAGAAGGGCTTTGGTATAACAGGAGTTCAGGAATATTAGACACTTAGAGTAAGTCACCAGGACAAGGTAAGCCATGCCTTGGAGAATATCACCCACATCTGTATAGAGTTACAGGGAAGGGTCCCCATGGGTCTCATTGACTGTATATGGGACCAAGTGGTGGCTGGCTGGTTGTCATGGCTGAACAGCCAGTGGGACCAGCATGGTTTATACCAAAGTCCTGGGCAAGAAGGTTTTCTGGTCATCTACTGGCAGCCTTTCAATCTAAACTCATCAGAAATCCCACTGTACAGCCCCCACTTAAGAGTGATAGGAGCTGTTACATCACGGAGCGTGTCCAGAGGAATATTCCTGGGATGGCAAGGGGATTTAGAACCATGCTGAATGCAGAACCATGAGTGAGAAATCTCACATTTGCCACAAAGAACTGAGAATGTGGCAGAATGATTAGATTTATCCTGTATGGGACACCATGGGGAGAACTGGAGAGTAAATGAACTACAGGGCCAACCCTCTGACTTACTTGGCAATGTATTGCCAGCCTCTGGCTCAGTCCCTGGCTGGCACAGAGTAGGTACTCAATAAATGTTTGTTGAATGAACGAATGAATGAATGACCCAAAGAAAGCTATAGGGAGAGGTAACACAAAGATTTGTGAAGACTTTCTAACAATTCTCTATAATGTGAGTGCCTTAAGGCTGAGCTAGCTGCTGTTAATTTTCTGGATACCAGTGTCTTGCACAAAGCGTGGGAAGCTGCTTGTAAGCCACAGGAACTGATGGTGTGAGCTCTCCTGGAAAATGGTGGACTGGATGACTAGTTAGAGGAAGGCCATTAAAGGGGATTTAATGCAAACGGGTACTAGACTAGAGGATCCTGAAGTCCCTTTCGTCCTAGAGATGCTATGTTTTAGGGCCGGCTGAAACATAACACTTGCTGCTTCAAGGGCCCTCGTGGTGAATTCATTCATCTTAGGAATGGGGTCAAAGTAGCATCTTTGTTAGCATAGACTGGAAGCTGGCTAGCTGCCCTTTTCCAGGGTTTATTGAACAAATGGTCACTGGCTTGTTTTAGAAATAAGGGAGGCCATAAAGCTTCTGATGCTCTGAGTGTGTCTGAAGATTAAGGAAATTTAAATTTTGTTCTAGAGTCTCCCAAGCAATGGACGATCAAGGTAGGTGCATTTCAAAGAAATGCAAAAATATTTCAAAAGATGAAAGATCAAAGTTCTTGAGTATGTATCTTCTGTAAACAAGGGTGATGAGGGACTCAATCTGGTGAGAGGGTCAATAGAAAGGAAAGAGGCCTGGGAAGGTGGGTGAGGCCCTGAGAACAGACACCATAAAGTGTTAATCACTGCCTGCCTTAATTAGCCTGTAGACTCCAGTACACAGAAGCATAATTTTATTTCCTGAAAATTGCAAACCATCAGTTTTATTATGAGCCTTTTTTTCTCACTCCCCAAACTGCTTATCTGTTTCACGTATGCACAGGGAAAGTCTTAATTGCTAACATCTGTTTATAGGTTGTGTATTGATTTTTATTCAGTTGAAAATACTTAAAATTTTTTTATTTGATTTCTTCTTTAACCCAAGGAGTATTAAAAAGTGTGTTAGTTTTCAAACACCAAGATCAATTTGGAACTTAGGCTTCACTTTCAGTTTTCTAACAATTTGTATGAAGGAACTTTCCACCTTTTTTCTGCTACTTTCCTTCAAAAGGAACCTGGCTATTTATTTTTCCTTATACTTGAAAGTCATCTTCCAGGGCAGATCCCTACCTTTCACTCACCTTTACCTCAAGACCATGGTCCTGGCATTCAAGGCTTTTCATAACCTGGGCTCAGTGCAACTTTCCAGGGCTCCATTATAAACACCAACACAACTAGACTATTTTCCATTTTCCAAATGTTTGATTGTGTTTATTTTGTTCTCTCTGAGAGAAACTCACTCCCCAACGCTTTATGGAAAATATCATTCAATACAAATTTGGAAAATCCCCTACTCCATGAAGTCTTTTTCTGGTCTCTCAGTGAGCTCTCTTCCACCTCAAAATCTTTGCAGCTCTCTTTTTAAAAAAATACCTCCTTTTACTGTCTTCTTAATATCAAGATCATTTACTTTCTTATCTCTCTTATTGAAATCTAAAATCCCCTTCTTACAAGACAACCTAGATGTGTGTTTGTCCCACACTAGGCACTCTATAAATATCTACCAAAACAAATAAATCATGATTTTTCCCTTTCTGCAATGTGCCTGATTGACTGATATTTTAGGTTTTGCTGCAGTGGGAACAGTCAGAGGTAGGAAAAGAATGTGGGAGTGTGAGAGACTTGCAGGAAATTTTAGGAGTCTTTAGTTCTTGATTATTTCATACACATAAGCTGACAGAAGGGGAAAGATTCCACAGCCACAGAAAGTGGGCTGCTTGAAGAAGACCTTGTTTTCTCTGTTTTCCAGGACCCTGCAGTGATGGGAAGCAAGAGGTTAGGGCCTCTTTCATGAGCTCATTAACTCTTTATAGGAAACAAAAACCACTGACTAATAGAGTGATTGTATAACAATTGACATAAATATTAATGAGGAAAATGCCAGTTTTCTTGCACCAACACCCACTAAGGCTTATATAAAGTCTTCAGGAGGAGGAAGATTTTGGTTTCAAGCAGATCCAACTGTGGGCAAAGCAGGATCTCGCCTTTTAGCACTATGACTTCTGACCATTGCAGTTCCCTCCTCAGCGAGCAGGTTTCAGAGGCCAACGCTGCCTCCCTGTGCCTCTTGGCTAACGTGGCACATGCCAACCGAGTCCGTGTGGGGTCGACTCCCCTGGGCCGCCCCAGCCTCTGTCTGCCTCCGACCTGCCACAATGCTTGTCCCTTGCCAGGGAGCCGCCACATTCCTGGCAACATTGGAATCTGTGGGGCCTACAGCGAAAACACCCTGAATGGCCACGAGAAGGAGACTATGCAGTTCCTGAACGACCGCCTGGCCAACTACCTGGAGAAAGTGCGCCAGCTGGAGCGGGACAATGCAGAACTGGAGACCAAACTCCGTGAGAGGAGCAAGTGCCATGAGTCCAGTGTGTGCCCGGACTACCAGTCCTACTTCTGCACCATCCAGGAGCTCCAGCAGAAGGTGAGGTTTGCAGTGCACCAGATCAGGGTTCAGGAATCTACTTACTGCCTGTCGGCCAAATCCGGCCAACCACCTGCTTTTGCAAATAAAGTTTTATTGGTTCATGGCCATGCTCATGCATTTGTGTGTTGTCTGCAGCTGCTTTTGTACTACAGTGGCAGAGTTCAGTCATTGTAATGGAGACTGTATGGTCTGCAAAGCCTAAAATATTTACTATCTGACCCTTTACAAAAAAAGATTACTGACCCTGGGTCAGCAGTGGATTTTTTAAATGTGGGAAGAGAATCTCTTGAGTGAAGGTGAATGGGAATTTGTAAAGGGTGAGATGTGGAATTTATCTCTCCAGGATTCTGAGTTCATGCTTACTTAACTTCAGCACATCAAATCCCTAAATCATAGTCACAAAAACCATGCTAATTTCATGAAAACCATGCAAAAACTGTGCTGTGTTTATGACAGTTGCTATATGCTGAAACTTCCGGTGCAGTAAACAGGGCAAAAGGAGTATTTCCTAACATCCTTGCCAAGGCAGTGTCTATCCACACAACAGCATCAGCATCTTATGCATATCTGTTGTCACCTTTGATTATCCAGCTAAAGCTTCTGAAGAGCCTACATCTTAGTTTCAGAGCCAGGAAGACAAGGAATGTCAAAATAGGGGTTACAGAAACCTGGCTAGATTTAGAGAAGACCTGTTGGGAGGTTGGACAACCAGAGGAAAGAACTTCTTTAGAACAGATCCTACTTTATCTAAAACATTCATAGTTAGTCCACTGTTCTGTGGCCTAGATTCTGGATTTTTTTTTGTTTGTTTGTTTTTGAGACAGCGTCTCACTCTGTCACCCAGGCTGGAGTGCAGTGGTGCAATCTCAGCTCACTGCGACCTCTGCCTCCCGGGTTCAAGTGATTCTCGTGTATCAGCTTACTGAGTAGCTGGGGTTAAAAGCGTGCACCACCACTCCTAGCTAACTTTTGTATTTTTAGTAGAGATGGAGTTTCACCATATTGGCCAGGCTGGTCTCGAACTCCTGACCTCAGGTGATCCACCTGCCTTGGCCTCCCAAAGTGCTGGGATTACAGCCGTGA
This sequence comes from Chlorocebus sabaeus, assembly GCF_047675955.1. Taxonomy (NCBI): domain Eukaryota; kingdom Metazoa; phylum Chordata; class Mammalia; order Primates; family Cercopithecidae; genus Chlorocebus; species Chlorocebus sabaeus. The sequence goes on from NC_132919.1 coordinate 70,333,499, forward strand.
GCCACTGCGCCTGGCCAGATCTTCTTATTTATATTGGGCTACGCATCCTATCTGGCAAAATGAAAGCAAATCTTTGTTATATGTTCAGTTTGCTACTGTCTTCCATCTCCTGGTTCCTTTGACTCTATGTCTTCATCCTTTTCCAAGAAGTCTCTTGCAAATCTTTCTTCCCACACCACGAAAACATCTCTTGCATGTTTGGGAGTTTGTGTTGTCCAGGCGGATGCTGTAGGTTCAACTTCAGCCAATAAAACTTCCTCTCACCTGAGGCTATAGGCGTCTCTGGGATCAGTAAGTCACTTATTGAACCTATTTTCTTATCCCAGATTCTGTGCACCAAATCGGAGAACAATAGGCTGGTTGTGCAAATAGACAATGCCAAACTGGCCGCGGATGACTTCAGGACCAAGTGAGTTGGGATTGGACGGGGATGGGAAGGAGCCAAGTGAGTTGGGGTTGGATGGGGATGGGACAATGCCAAGTTGGCTGCTTCTGTCTCTTGTGGCATCGGATGTCATTGACCCAGACCCCAACCCAGTAATTACAGCAGGAGAGAACAAAAGGCATTAAGCTCAAGATCCTGAAAAACTATCCACTCTCCAGTGGTTTAGCATTAACAGTTTACAACATGTGCTAGAATGCATCATCCACCTGGTAAGAAACTTGTGAAGCAGGGGGGCAGGGATAGCATCTCCTCTGCAGGTGGGGACCCTTGAGGCTGGGGGTGCTGGTGTGACTTGCCAAAAACCATGTGGGTACTGAGTGGCAGAGCTAGGACTTGGCCTTAAATTTTGTACCAAATTTTCCTTTCTTGAGGCAATTTCCTGAGAAACTGTTGCTTTAATAAGGATATGTTTCTGTGCTACAGCTTGATTAATTTGTGAGTGCTGATAATTCATAGCAGAAATCATGCTCCATAGCCTAAGACAAAAACATGTGAAAGTCAAAGGGTTGACACCACCTAAGGAGGGTCTACCCTGGGTGCTGGAAGGGGCACAAAAACATGTGAAAGTCAAAGGGTTGACACCACCTAAGGAGGGTCTACCCTGGGTGCTGGAAGGGGCACTGGGTTTTATCATCTTTCTTCAGGGCACTGTGCAAGTCTCACTCTTCTAGAGCTAAAGAAAGCCATTTCCTTCCTCTCATTCTGGCAATGTGGCTTTTACTCTAAGAGGGAATCCAGAATCCCTTTGAGTATGGGGCTTGTGGAGAGAGGTCTGCAGTGATTCCACCGTGTTGCAAAGACTTGGTTACTTTGCCACCTCCCTTTTGGGCCATCTGTCTGTAAAGGCAGGTGCTGGCTGTGTGTCCATCACAGTATCCTCAGTACCAGCTGCTCCCCCTGGTTCATCTCAGGTGCTTAGTATTGACTGAGTGGGGAATATCCTGTTGCTTTCTGGGCTTTGAGCACACTACACAGGAAAAGCCAACTCACAATTAGACGGCAAAGGGCAGAACAGTGGACTTACAGCTGCGAGCTGGGAGTCATGTCCTGGTGCCCCTTCCTGCTCTGTAACTGTGACTCCTGCACTTTCCCTGTTTCAGGTATGAGACAGAGCGCTTGCTGCACCAGCTGGTGGAGGCTGACATCTGTGGCCTGCGCAGGGTGCTGGACAACCTCACCCTCGCCAAGTGTGACCTGGAGGCCCAGCTGGAGTCCCTGAAGGAAGAGCTGCTTTGCCTCAAGAAAAACCATGAGCAGGTGTGTGACCCTTGGTGTGATGCATTGAGACTTTCTGGAGGTGAATTCAGGCTCATCTGGGGGAAAAAATGGAGGCTTCCTTCTGCCTGGGATTGAAGCTTTGCAGGTGAGCTCTGGCTTTTGGTGGGAGATTGCTTCTCGTCCACAGCTTCTGGAAGCTGCTGGGCTGGTGCAGGCAGCGGTTTATCGTCAGAGGAGCACAGGGAAATTACTGGGGAGGATGGAAAGTGGGAGTTGAGAGTTTGGGTGAAGGGCAGTGGGGGGCTCTGCAGGCGGGTCATACTCCTCTGATGCCTACAGGAAGCCCACACTCTGAGGGGTCAGCTGGGAGACAAGCTCCGGATTGAGCTGGACATTGAGCCCACCATTGACCTGAGTAGGGTGCTGGGGGAGATGCGAGGCCAGTATGAGGCCATGGTGGAGACCAACCGCCAGGATGTGGAGCAGTGGTTCCAAGCCCAGGTGAGGGGGACTGCTAAGCAGTGGGGATTGGCCTCCATCTGGGCAGGTAGGTGACCGTGTCTCTCCGTGCTCCAGTCTGAAGGCATCAGCCTGCAGGCCATGTCCTGCTCCGAGGAGCTGCAGTGCTGCCAGTCGGAGATCCTGGAGTTGAGACGCTCGGTGAACGCCCTGGAGGTGGAGCTTCAGGCTCAGCACACGCTGGTAAGTCCCTCTGTATGCATGGGAGACCCAGCTTGGCTCTCACTACCCATGAGCAGCTCTCTAGGGTCAGTACAGGCCTCAAACACCAACCACGGACTCAGCTTAAACCTTGGTTTCATCTGTTTTTTAAGCACTTCCCTGTAGATGTGGATATTGAGTGAATCAACATTAACTCAGGTCAGAGGGCTCTGATCTTAAAGGTCTACCATGAAGAGTGTTAGTTATTCTGGCTGAGGACAGCTAAAGGGAGTTAGATTGCCCTCTGGACCTGGCAATGTCTTGGGGTGTCACAATCTTAAGAGGTTGGAGGCAGAGATCCATGATTTTTAACTTGTTTCCTTCTTTCTTTGATATTATAGAAGGACTGTCTACAGAACTCCCTGTGTGAAGCTGAGGACCGCTACGGCACAGAACTGGCCCAGATGCAGAGCCTCATCAACAATGTGGAGGAACAGCTGTCTGAGATCCGGGCCGACCTGGAGCGGCAGAACCAGGAGTACCAGGTGCTGCTGGACGTGAAGGCCCGGCTGGAGAATGAGATTGCCACGTACCGGAACCTTCTGGAGAGCGAGGACTGCAAGTATGTGCCCTGTTGTTGTCTATGTCAACACCGTGTGCAAAAACAGATAACTTCTCTTGGGAATGACCTAAAAGGAGCTCTGGAGGCCTGGTGGGGGTAGCATTGCAGATCCCATCTTTGGAGACAAACTTGCTACCAGTAGGCCTGGTGAGCGAATGCCTGCCTAGACGTAGATGAGGGTGTTCGGGAGTTTTCAGGTGACGGCATTTGTTTTGCTGACCATGTTGTGCTCCCGGTTGCCGGCTACTCCCATAGGGGGCTAAAATACTGAGTGCCCAGCACATTCAGGTTTTGCTAAATTCTCTCTAGGAGAAGTATTCCAGTAACGAGTATTCTTTGTGCTGATAGCATTTAAAGTATTGCTAAGGGCATGTGCACTTACTCTTTCATTTTAGTTCCCTGTGAAAAGGGTCAGAGGGCTGATATACCCCTTTAAGCACTAAGGAACACTATGAGGGGCTGGGTTTAAATGGAATCAGTGGCTGACATCTGGGCAGTTCTTGTTCCTCTGGCCTTTCTACCTTTCTGCTGTGTTCCTTCCACGTGGGACGTGGCCCTGGCCTGGTACACAGGTACACTGAGTTCTGGCCCCAGCTCCACCGTGGACTATGGGCACGTCATTGCCCCTTTCAGGCTTAGAGGGACCTCTAAGGTCTAAAGTCCTCTTTCGCTCTTTAATTCTAACGTGTCTATAATATACTTTTGTCTTTCACATACTTTTCATGCCAATGTTTCAAACATCTTTTTTCTCTATGCAGATTTCCCTGCAACCCATGCGCGACCCCAGCCTTCAGCACTCCCAGTCCAGCCCCAGCAGCCTGTGCCCCCTGCTCCCGGGCCACCCATGGGCTCTGCTCATCAACTGGATACTGACACACTCCTCAGCCCAAGGTGCTGGGAAAGGGGAGGTGTCTTCAGCTCGTTAGGCTCTGCTCTGCAGGCCTGCTACCTGGGCCTTGCCTCCTTGGCCAGCCAGGCAGGAGACTGAAGAGAGACAATGCCACTCTGTGGATAGGTGTTTGAGTCCAGCAGCTCAGCCCCTGTGACTGAATTTGTGTTTCTTCCCCTCAAGGTGTCTCGAGTGCACCATTTTCTCTCTTCTGTTGCCTCCTGATCTCTGAGATGGGGCAGGCACCCTTGTTTTTATTTTGCTATTAAACTTTGCTTCTGTAGCAGAATGAGCCCAGCGCAGTCTGGCCTCAGCATCTCCATCCCATGCTGAGAGCCTTTCTGGGAACTCCTTGAACCACATGCTTCTGTAGACGGGGGCTGTGGCTGGTTCACCAGAGTGGTTCTGGGAGATGGCAAAACCAGTGAAGGCTGGAGTTAAAAATGGGACGCAGCAAAGTGGTACAGAGGAGAGATACCCAACCTTGGACTTCACCGAGTGTATTTGGAGACAGATTTACAGATAGAACTTTTAAAATATAGACGCTAAGTAAAATTTCCCTTTTATCTGGATAAGCCACCTGGTCCTTGTGTAAAGGAAGAGCTCAAGTCTGCGGCACCACAGACCGCTGCAAAACTCTGAAAATATTAAGTGATGGTAACTGCTATCAGTCTAGAAAGACCCAAACAACCTGACCCATCCAAGCTCCCCAGTAAGCCCCACTGGTGGGTCCTGGCAGCTGTCTGGCTTGGAATTTGTAGACAATAGAACATGAACCAGAAGCCCCAGGACAGGTAACTTAAATTGAGCTTTTAGAATGACATGCCCATTATGAGCAAGGCACTGGCTGGGGCTTCGCCAACATTGTGTCACAGGGCCCCACATCAGCTCTGCAAAGCAGCAGCAGCTGTTATTATTCTCAGCTGGTGGCTGAGTCAAGACTTGAAACCCAGTCTCTTTGAACCAGATCCAAAGCCCGTTCTTTGGAAGCTTTGAGGGGGAAACAAATTAAACATGAGAAGGTTTAGGGCAGTGGTTCTTAAAGCGTGGTCCTCCAGCCGGTAGCACTGGCATTACCTGAGAACTTGCTAGACATGCACATTCTTGAGCACCAGCCCTGACTTTCTGAACCAGCAGTCTGCTTTATCATGACTTGCAGGTGATTCTGATGTTGGTTCAAGTTCGAGAACCACTGGTTTAGGGGGTTTATTTGAGGAGTGAGCCCTTGACTAGCCAGATCCTCTACAGAAAGAGCTGACCTTGCCCTCCTGATATGTCCTCCAGCGAGGAATCATTCATACCATCAGATCAGGATAGAACCTTTCTCTTTTACATTGCAAGACTCTGAAAATGTTAAATGATGGTTATTTCTATCAGTCTAGGACGAAAGGCCCAAACAAGCTGACCCATCCAACCTCCCCAATAACTCCCGTTGGTGAGTCCTTCTGGAAACTGCTCAGCTTGGAATTCGTAGACAATAGAACATGAATCAAAAGCTCCATATTTTGATATCCATGGCTGAGAATCAGCACATCCCTAGAATTCAGCGTTACAGCTGGCCAGAGAAGCAGAGTTCCCCATCCTTGGAGACAAGCAGAGGCTTCAGAATCACTGGTGGGGATGTTGAGGGGAACACTTAGGGAACTGATGGGGCTGGTTGAGATGGCTGTAAGAGGTCTTCTAGCCCCCACAACTCTGCGCATCCCTGCTTTATAAGTCTTATTGATCAGTGAATCCACAAGCATTGAAGTGGAATCACCAAACCTACTTTAGGAGCTGGTTTTGGTCTTCCCTTTCTGTTCTGTGAATTCTCTGAATCACTGTAGTTTGCCGAAAAAGTTACAAGTACAGCTGGTTCTGGTTTAATCCAGGTCTTCCTGATACAGAGCTGTGGTGCCGGAGTGATCACAGTCCCTAGCCCCAAGGCTGGAGGGAGCTTAAGTGAGAATCTGGTTGCTCTGCCTCCAACTGCTCTCAAGCCCAGCGTCCTACTTGTTGGTCACTGCTCATGTACATAGGACTGATCTGCTTGAGAGACATTAGGATTTACAGCATAGGAAGCCCAGGAAGGGTCAGAGGTGGCCACACCCTCCCTTCCTCTGTTCTTTTTCTCAAGTGGTAAAAGTGTTTGGGCACATGTGACACACTCTTTGGGCACCTACCCAAGAGAAGCTCTCAATAATGAACAGCGATCTCCATTAGACTTAATTTAGCATCTGACCCAGCTGCCCTCACCTCCTTTGTACTTAAATAGCTCCTTTCATCCAACAAGTTCAAAGCTGTCTAACAAAATAAACCCACTTATTCTTGCACCATGACAGCGTAGGCAAGCATTGTCCTTCCCATTTAAGGGAGAGAGAGAGAAGGTGAGTCATTCAGTGGTTGAGGGATTCTGCTGGTGACATAAAGTGAGTCAGTGGGGCCCCAGGGTGATTGACCTGTGTTTCTTAAGTTCACATCCAGTGCTCTCTCATTTCTAATTAAAAGATTAGCTTTGATAAGACAGTACTTGTGTGTGTGTGCACACGTGTCTGTGTGTTTGTTGTAAGTGAAGAGTTTCCCTGGAAACCACACAGGTCCTCATTACCATCACCATCACCAGAATCATCATCATCATCATCATCATCATCATAGAAGCATATATCCATCAAACTCTTACTATGAGCCAGGCGCTGGTTTACATTATAGCTACAATCATATGGGTAAACTCATTTAATCATTACAGCAATCCTAGAAAGCCAATGCTATTGTTTCCTCATTTTGCAGACAAGGAGCCAAGACTCAGAGAGGTTAAGTAACATGCCCAAGGTCACACAGCTATTAGGTGGTGAAGCCAGGATTCAGATCCAACCAGCCTGCCTCCGGCAACTGTGCTCTTAACCACTGTGCTTTACAGAGGCCAAGTCTCAGATTTTGTCAACAGGATGATAGAATCATAATAACCCAATTGTTTTGATTCCTTTCCTTGAAGGAAATGAGTATGTTTATGTTAGAAGAAACGTTTCTGAGAATTTATACAACCAAGGGTGGTACAAGGAATGAAAGTTCTTTAGTATCACAGGATCTTGAAGCTTGAGGACTCTGGTAATTTTAATAAACTGAGAGTTGCCAAAGAAGCTCAACTCACCTCCTGCCATTGTAAAACCACCTTGTCTACTGAGAAAGAGGAGGAGGAAAATAGAATCTATAGATGTTCATTGTTTCACCATTTACAAAGTACTTGTTAAAGTACTTTGTGTTGTATCCAAATGGAGGCCCCAAACAACCCTGAGAGAGGGGAACAGGCATCACAATCCCCATTGTGCAGAGGGAGAAATACAGGTGTAGGGAGGTGAAATGACCCCTCCGCACCTCACGGCAGGTGAGGGGCAGCTCCATGCACCCAACCCCAAGTCTTCTCATTTCTGTTCCCCTGCTCTTTCCCTGTTCCCAACTGTGAGGGCCTTGCTGGAGGTACATGTGGATAAAACTTCACATTCACACCACTCTGAAATCCTGGATGGATTTTATGGGAAAGGCATCCTAGGGTCTGGGATCTCGCTAGGGGTGATCTTCTCAGTGCTGTCCCCATTAGCATTTTAGACTCAGCTTCTGACCTTTCGCCATCGCCTGGAGGCTCCCCCGTTTGATGCTGGTTATTGCATCCAAATGTCCCTTTCCCTTCTTCCTCCCTAGTTCTTGGACATCCTATACAACCTGCCTCAGTGATTCACATTGGTCTCCAAGGTCCTCTGCCCTCAGGAAGTCTCTCTGGTCTCAAGGGGGCACAACTGTGTCCACTCACCAGCAGGACTGCGTACTCCCTCTGTTTCCCTCTACCAGCCTTATTCCCCTTTCTATTTCCTCTGTCAATTTACTTGATTTACTGTGGTTACTTTTCTTTTTTGCCCCACACCACATCCCTGGAATGATTTCTTATACTGCACCTGGCAAAAAGCATATTTCATTTGCTTTGAAACTTACCTTGACTCCCATGGATCCTGTGGGGATGCCACAGGGCTGAAGAGATGGGCCATCACCACTGCCTCTCTTGTGGTCTGCAAAGCAACAAGAACCAGATGCCGAAACAATTCATTACCCTGCCTGGCTGAAGACTAGATTATTAAAGGGAACAAGATTCTAATGAGAACAGTTCTCTGAATCCTGCTTGAGTCACTTAGAGAGCGAAGCACAAACAACTCTTTGGGATACAAGTACATAACCTGAAATGGCTTCATCCCCTCGCCATGTGGCTGAAAATCATGAGCTGGATTGGAATGCCCTAAATGGGGTTTGGGTCAGGGGTGGGTGTAGGAAGAAATGGAGTGGGTAGGGGAAGGAGATATTTTTGGGTGAAGGCCCAATCACAATACATTATGTTAGCTGTGGACCTTTCTGCTTAGCAGGACTCAGAGTTCCCGGGTGGTGGGGACATGACATGCCCCCACTCCCCACAATGTCCCCCGCCCCTGGGACTGTAGATGTGCAGATGCACACAGTAGATGTTCAACAAGTGACTAATGCCCATAATGTCACACGTACATTTTTCTTTTTATTTATTTTTGATTTTTAGATGGGGTCTTGCTGTTGCCCAAGTTGGAGTGCCGTGGCATGATCTTGGCTTACTGTAACCTCAAATTCCTGGGCTCAAGCAATCCTCCTGCCTCAGCCTCCAGAACATCTGGGACTAAAGTGTGCTCCACCAAGCCTGGCTCGTTTTAAAATTTTATTTTATTTTAATTTTTTTTAGATGGAGTTTCGCTCTTGTTGCCCAGGCTGGAGTGCAATGTTACGATCTCTGCTCACTGCAACCTCCGCCTCCTGGGTTCAAGCGATTTTCCTGCCTCAGCCTCCCAAGTGGCTGGAATTACAGGCATGTGCCACCACGCCCGGCTAATTTTGAAACTCATTTTTAATATTTTTTTGTAGACATGGGGTCTCGTTAAGTTGCCCAGGCTAGTCTTGAACTCATGGTCTCAAGTGATCCTCCCACCTCAGCCTCCCAAAGTGCTGAGATTACAGATGCAAGCCACTGTGCCCAGTACCCATTTTCTATTTACATTGAATACAAACATATTTCTAAATGTCCATCTTACACCTTCTAAATATCTCATCTCCTTAACTTCTGGCTATTTCTCATACATATTGGGGACCCATCTTGGCCTGAATTGTTCATAAAAAACATTTTTTTTCACCAGAACTATGATTCTTTTGTTTTAGTTTAGTCTTATGCTCAGCATAGAGAAGTTGTGTAATAAATGTGTTCTGAATTAAATTGAAATAATGAATGTGGGTTTGACAGCCCACTGACTGCTCAATTTCTCCTTGAATGAAAAAAATTTGCAACTATTCCAACTAGGAAACTAAGAGAATACATGAATTCTATCCCTTGCCTGTGTGAGGTCATGGGGACCTTACAACCCTGGGGTCCCATTTTCCCCACTAATTCAAGGAGCAAATTTACTCAAGCCCACTGAGATCTTAGAAACACTGCAAGAAAGAAGCTAGATTTACAAGAGATGGCAGCATTGTGTTTACTCACCGGACAGTCTCTCTGTGGTCCCCATCCTGAATTCTTGTGCCACTTCACATTCTGCAGGGCAACCAGCAGGGAGAAAAAGGAATCTCTAGGAGTAACCAGAAGATAACAGGGGTCGCTTGTTCTCTCCTGCATCTTCTGTGTGGCTGCCGACTGGCCATGACCTGCAGCCAGTGCAGGACTGATTCTCCCTGCTTCATTTCTCCTTTCTTCTCTTCCCACTCCTTATTCCTTCAGGAACAGGCAGTGTTGCTCCTTTTAGACCTTACACTGCCGGGGTGTAGATGGCAGTATATTTCTCAGCCACAAACAAATCTTAAGCTGGATCGCAGAGGTGATGCTTTGGTCTGGACACCTTGGAACAATGTCACTTCTTTCAGAGGACTCAGAAGCTGCAGTCCCGTGTCCATAGATCTTTTGAGTCAACTCGATTTATGCCTTGCAGGACACTCAGCATGGTGGGCCACTCCTCAGTCTATTGGCTTATTTTGCCTTGGCTTCTTCTCAGCTTTGCATTCTCCAGGTTAGCCCCTTGGAAGCTGGGCTAACTTTGTCTGATTTGTTGCATGATTCTGAAGATTCTTCCCTCCCAACTTTCTTCCTTGTCTCTTCTTTTTCTTGTTATCTCTCCTCGTCTCCATCTCTTTCCATTTTTCTGATCTCTCTGCATTGTACAAAAATTCTATGTTTGCTTTCTTGTCAATCTATTCCTTGAATCTTCTCATACTTAGAGCCTAAACACTCTTCTTTGGCTACAGTCTCCATGAGGCTATGCCGGCCAGTCAGTAGATAGGACCCAAGAGCTTGGAGAAAACTGCTGGCATTTAGTCTGGGCTTAGGTTAAAACCTCCCTGGCTGGGGAAGAAGAAAGGGCTGAGGAAATAGCTGCTTGCTGGAAAGCCAGTGCTTGGAGCAGGCTGACAAGAGTTAGGAAGCAGAAGGCCTGTGCTGTCATCTATAAGCTAGTGCTCATCAATCAGATGCATGAGCCTTTCCATTCACCCCAAGCCCAGATGAAATGAGACAGAAGCTCCCCACAGACAGCTGCCGCCTAGCCTTGTGTCCTTCCTCTGGAAAGTCTCAAGGGTAACAGCCTGTAGACCCGCCTATTTCTCCACGTTTAATTGTCTTGCAAGGAAACAAAGAAGTATAGATTTTATTATAAGTCTAGATCTTCCTTGTAGTGCTGTGGGGCTTTTCATCTGAATGGCATTATAATAAGCAGTGATAATGGTCTTGGGGAGTGTAGATGAAGGACCTTTTATCTGAGACCCAAGCAGAGTGTGACATGAATACCATCATGAAAGCTCAATGGGAGAAGCACTCCAATAAGTTGTCAATAAAACGGCAGCTCTGGCTGGCAGCCAAAGCCACAGTGGAGATGGGGGTGCTGCCTCCAGAGATGCAGGTGGTACCTGACGGTGCCTATAATTATGCAACTTTTATATATTCAGAACTTTGGCTACCTCTTCCTCAGATCTTCTAGTGCCTTCCTTCACCTCCCAAAGCAACCCCAAATGACTCCAGCTTGCCTTGCAAAACCCCCTTGCTCATGCCGTGCTCAGCATTTTCTTTCCCGGTGCACAGGTCCTTGGATTTAATTATACAACCACAGAGACCTCCTTTGGTACCTTTAGACCTTTGGTTCTTAAAGCAGGGGGCATCTACAGTAGGGCTGGAGATGGGAAGCCCAGGACAGATTATAGCACATCTTCCTGGTGTATCCTTTTCTCTTAGCGCATTGGGCAAAATATTTGAAAGTTTAACTGGAAATTTAAAAGGGGCTTTTAAAAAACATTAAAGCCAACATGGATATATTATGGAATATAGGGTCAATTCACATGAAGTTTAAAGATAAAATACATGTGATTTCATGCCTGTGGAAGCCCCTTTGGGTTATCTCCTGACTTTCCTAACATATCCATCTACTCTGTTTGGATACTACGGACACCCGAAGAAATGTTTGACAAACACCTCCTTATTCCTTTCTCTCTCCTTATTCCTTTCTCTCTGCCCCTAAATATCTTTTCTAGATCATTTAAATGCTTTTTTTGTTTGTTTGTTTTTTGAGACAGAGTCTTGCTCTGTCACCCAGGCTGGAGTGCAGTGGCGGGATCCTGGCTCACAGCAAGCTCCGCCTCCTGGGTTCTCGCCATTCTCCTGCCTCAGCCTCCGGAGTAGCTGGGACTACAGGTGCCCGCCACCACACCCAGCTAATTTTTTTTGTGTGTTTTTAGTAGAGATGGGTTTCACTATGTTGGCCAGGATGGTCTCGATCTCCTGACCTCATGATCCGCCCGTCTTGGCCTCCCAAGGTACTGGGATTACAGGCGTGAGCCACTGCGCCCAGCCTTAAGTGTGTTTTTTATGGCTCTCTCAGTTTGCACTTTTCAGCCTTCTTTCAAAATGATCTCTTATCCCAGAAACTTCTCTGTTCTCAAACTAGTTATCAAAGCCTCTACCTTTAAAATTCTCTCCTCTACAATTTTCTTAAGTAATATGCGGTGTTGGCGGGGAAGTATTACACGGACCCGTAAAACACAAATTGCTGTCTAATATTTTCAACCATGTCCTCCATTGATTCTAGTCATCCACCTTAAGGCTTCCAAGGCATGGAATGCTCCATCATTTGAAGATTCTTCCTTAAATGAAGAGGGAAAGACAGTCCACTGTGGCCTCTTAATGCAACTTCTTCCTCGAACCAATCCGTATTTCTCCCTAGAAATGGCAGGTGGACCAGGACATGAGTATGTTTATGGGCCTGCAGGATTATGTGACACAAAAGAATGTCATTGGATGGATCAACACCTCAATTAATGAGGGCAGATACTTGGGCTGGACTGTGTAGCCTCTTTGAAGGCCTACCACAGAACTCTGATTTCATGGGTGGACTGTCTGCGGAGGAGTCCTGACTTAGCAAGAAGCCCAAGTAAGGAATTTTATGGGACAAGGGACTCTTCTGAGGAAGGCAAATAACAGACTGAAGGAAAGGGCGTTTGAAAAGAAGTGAAGAAATAAAAAGAAAAAAGACATTACATACTGTGTCCACACCCTCTGCAGTGGGATATAAATGCTCCCTAGAGGAAGGAAACCCACAGCTCTGTGGCTTGAAGAATTTAGACTCTGTCTTCAGCCAGGCACTCACTCCCTCCCTCCCAGCACCATGCCCTACAACTTCTGCCTGCCCAGCCTGAGCTGCCGCACCAGCTGCTCCTCCCGGCCCTGCGTGCCCCCCAGCTGCCACGGCTGCACCCTACCTGGGGCCTGCAACATCCCTGCCAATGTGAGCAACTGCAACTGGTTCTGCGAGGGCTCCTTCAATGGCAGTGAGAAGGAGACCATGCAGTTCCTGAACGACCGCCTGGCCAGCTACCTGGAGAAGGTGCGTCAGCTGGAGCGGGACAACGCGGAGCTGGAGAACCTCATCCGGGAGCGGTCCCAGCAGCAGGAGCCCTTGCTGTGCCCCAGCTACCAGTCCTACTTCAAGACCATTGAGGAGCTCCAGCAGAAGGTGAGGGGCATTGCTGTCATCTCCAAGCAAGAGAGTTTGCTGTGATTCTGTCTGTGATAGAGAAGTGTGTTTCTTTGCTTCTGTGCTGTCATAATTCTTGCTTCCTCTTTTATTTCAAAATGTCTTTTTAAGTCATTTTTAAAAAGTTGATGATGTCATATTTATTTTCAGTCCTCACTAAGCCACCTCTCACTCCCCAGATCCTGTGTACCAAGTCCGAGAATGCCAGGCTTGTGGTGCAGATCGACAACGCCAAGCTGGCTGCGGATGATTTCAGAACCAAGTGAGTTGTTCGGAATTTGCACTAGTGTCCATTTCTTCTGTTTAATCTTTAGTTACAGAAAAGGGATTTCCATGGCTGTACTGAAAACCAGATCTACCCACTTGCTGTGAAGGATTCTGCGAGGATTGGGGAGAACCAAGCAAAGAAATCACAAAAATAGATGAGGACTCACATCAATCTGTTTGTTTTGGGATGAATATTGGGTATTGATGGAGCCTCCAGAAACCTCTATCTCCTGGGCCTATTCATTACAGAAAGTGGAAAGATAAGGCACATGAGGTTATCAAAAACCATTCCTGTGAGTGTTGAAGATCTACCAAGTAGTGCTCTGACCCGCTCCTTGTGCAGGTACCAGACTGAGCTGTCCCTGCGGCAGCTGGTGGAGTCGGACATCAACGGTCTGCGCAGGATCCTGGATGAGCTGACCCTGTGCAAGTCCGACCTGGAGGCCCAGGTGGAGTCCCTGAAGGAGGAGCTGCTGTGCCTCAAGAGCAATCATGAGCAGGTGAGACTAGAAATGAGAAATGCACAAACCTGTCTCAGCCTCTGACTCAGGGTAGCTTTAGTGATTAGGGGCAGCAGAATGCAAAGTATGAGTACAAGGCTGAGGGTTTCCTTTAAAAACATCACGGCAAGAGAAAAATTGGAAAGAGATAAGACCTGTTCATGTTCCCAGACAGGAAACATCTTTCACTTTAAACTAGCACTTTCTTTGAGTTGCCCAGAGCAGCTCCATGTGCTTGAAATTGGTCAATAGTTATAGAATGAGTCCTAGCATTGCAGTGTTATTGCTTTGCAAAGTCTTTTTTTTTTGCCAAAGACCAAGAAAAAAATCAAACCTTATAAATGTGAGTCTCTACTCTTTCAAAGTATTGGTGAAGAGTGTTTGTGAGCTTCTTCCTCTCTCTCCTGGGAAGGGCCATGATGCACTCTTATCTCTTACTTGACAACAAGAGTTTTTTGATATATGGTCTGAAATTGCACAGCCAATTTTATTTTTTTTTTTGCATGCTGAGGTCCTCGCAGCCAGTTGTAAACTGGGAAAGTTGAACATCAATTAGTCCATCCTTCAGTGGCATCCAAGCAAACTTCTGGGATTTTTTTCTGAAGCCAAGTGCCATGGCACAGCAGATGGTGGGGAGGGGGCAATGCCACATGGAGTGCCTTGAGCTGTCACAGACTGCTCCACTCAAAGTTTCTGTTCTGAGAGAACAGACTAACAGGGCTTCAACAAGCAATGCCATTCCTTAGAGTCCATTCTTTGCTGAGCATAGTAACTCTTGTACTTTCTGCATCCATAGGAGGTCAACACCCTGCGCTGCCAGCTTGGAGACCGTCTCAACGTGGAGGTAGATGCTGCCCCCACTGTCGACCTGAACCGGGTGCTAAATGAGACCAGGAGTCAGTATGAGGCCCTGGTGGAAACCAACCGCAGGGAAGTGGAGCAATGGTTCACCACGCAGGTGGGCATCTAAGCACGTGGCCACTCAGGACCCAAGGCCCACCCTATGGCCCCAGAGGCAGGGTCTGATCCTTTCTCCCCTTGGGTGTTTCAGACCGAGGAGCTGAACAAGCAGGTGGTATCCAGCTCGGAGCAGCTGCAGTCCTACCAGGCAGAGATCATCGAGCTGAGACGAACGGTCAATGCCCTGGAGATTGAGCTGCAGGCCCAGCATAACCTGGTGTGTATTGTTCTGACCTGCTAGTGAGCAATGGGAAATTGGGAGGCAGAGTCCTGGGGATGCCCTTGGGGCCACACACTCTCCTTAGCTCTTGGAGCTTGTGACTTCCTTGGAATCCTATGAAGAAACGCTTTGAAGGAGCAGCTCTCTGACATTCCGGATCTTCCCCACCACAGCGAGACTCTCTGGAAAACACGCTGACGGAGAGCGAGGCCCGCTACAGCTCCCAGCTTTCCCAAGTGCAGAGCCTGATCACCAATGTGGAGTCGCAGCTGGCGGAGATCCGCTGTGACCTGGAGCGGCAGAACCAGGAGTACCAGGTGCTGCTGGACGTGCGTGCCCGGCTAGAGTGTGAGATCAACACGTACCGGAGCCTCCTGGAGAGCGAGGACTGCAAGTGAGTACATGGGCAGATGTGTTTGATGAAGTGATGCACGTGTGAGTGTAATACTCAGACACCATGCAAAGATTGCATACCTTGGAAAGGAAATTATGCCTTCACACTAGACATGCTCAAACAGAACTCAGACAACATAATATGGCCATCATTTAAAACATAAATGGTTTGGTAGCAAGAGTTGTTTGATGTACAAACTGAAATTGCACTGCCAAGTCTTTGCATTCTACTATGATCATATGCATGACTGCATGATATGTGATCAATGCCTTACTTTTTACAATACCGTATTGTCTAGTGGGTACATTCCCATAGACTACCTGATTTGATCTTATAATTACCACCAGGTGGGCTGGATCAGTATTTCCTCCAATCTATCGGAAAGTAAACTGGGGCTTGGAGAAGGTAAATGACTCACCCCATGTCATCAGTTTGGCATGAACGGATTTGAGAGTAGACATCAGAGTTTCAGAGTTTCTGTCTACCTTGGTGCTCTACGGCAGGGAGACCATTAACAATGTGAGCTATCTTTGTAGCAGGGGAGCCTGTGCCTTCTCTGTTCTAGGCTAGGCCAAGTCCTGACAGGCATTCTTACCCTTGGGGATATCTCTGGCATATGATTTTAAAATTTCCCTTAACTCACCTTTCCACATCATTCTTTTGTCTCCAGTCTGCCCAGCAATCCCTGTGCCACGACCAACGCGTGCAGCAAGTCCATTGGACCCTGTGTCTCCAATCCCTGCACTCCTTGCGTTCCTCCTGCCCCCTGCACACCCTGTGCCCCACGCCCCCGCTGTGGGCCCTGCAATTCCTTCGTGCGCTAGAACCTAGGAAATGCCAGAGGAGCAAGGATGCAGGGCCCAGGACTGCAGAGCTGTGACCTGGCTCTGGTTTAACAAAAGGGGCCTGAAAACATCATTTGCATGGCTGGAGTGGCCCCCGTAAGGCAGCCAAGAAACTCACCCTAAGCCTGCAGCCTCCCCAACTACTCTAGACTGTCCTGATTACCCTTTCCTTCCTGGGTGTCTGTTCCTTCCAATGCTCACCCAGAGAACTCTCTGATGTGCCAGTGGCCCTCCCTTTTAACCTCCTAATAAATATCATTTCCTTGGCAATGCAGATGCCTTTTTCATTTGTATTCATTTGTTTCAATGTGCTCATCACCTGAGTAAGCTATAAAAAGCCACTTGAAAGACAGGCCCTATAATGGCCTGACTCTTGGATCCCAGAGCAGTTTCATGCCTCGGGGGCAGATGGCGAATCTGGTGCCCTGGACCCAGGAGCGAGGCAGGCAGGCCTGTGGGAAGGAGGGTGGAGGGGCTGAGTGCTGCAGTCCCTATCTCCCCCTGGTCGTTCTTGGATTTTTCCTTCTGACCTGGACATCTCCCAGAGCTGCTTGTATCCAAATCTGAATGGAGGAGGCATGAGCTGTGGGCTGGAAAGAAGCTCTGGAAAACACATCTTCTTCCAGTGGGAGTTTCGGGTTCAGTGCTGTATTATTCTGGGTTATTGGTGGTCCAGGAATTTCCCAGTGAAGAGACCCTCTGACCTGCCCTGCTATGCCCAAGAATTCCTCCTTTCCTTTGTGTGGGTCGATCATTATCAGCCTGGGCTTCCAGCTCCTCTCTTCCCTCCTCGACTCCAGGTCTTAGAGACCCCATCAACTCTTTATTTGATCCTTTGGCCTTTCTCAATTCAATCCAACCAGTACCTGTTGAATAGCTACTCTGTGCAGACGCTGGATGGTGGATTGGGGAGAGACACATAAAGAAAGACGCAGTTCCTGACCACAACTTATTTATAATTTTTTAAAAGGGATAAAACTAGTCCCCGAGTAGTGCTATTGTAAGGCCCAGTTCCCTGGCGCTGTGAACAGCTGGTGGGTGCTGCAAGGAACTCTGAGTACTGAAAGGGACAATGCTGGCACCCGATGGCATCAGTGTATATCAAGAAAGGGCATCTTTCTTTGACTCTCATGAAGACCCATGAAAATGTTTAACCATAGACTTCCTGAAACCTCAGAGGGCCATTATGATCTGAAGGGATCAGAGGTCTCTGACTTTTCCCAGCACACCAGGCTTTCCCAGCAGGAATCAGACTCCACTTGGGTGAAACATAGTCCTGTGTCCTAAAATGATCAAGTGAATTGAAATTATATATATATTTGATAAAGCAATGATTCTCTCCACCATAATTTCTCCCTTGA
Source organism: Chlorocebus sabaeus (assembly GCF_047675955.1). Classification (NCBI taxonomy): domain Eukaryota; kingdom Metazoa; phylum Chordata; class Mammalia; order Primates; family Cercopithecidae; genus Chlorocebus; species Chlorocebus sabaeus. The sequence continues at coordinate 70,350,930 of NC_132919.1, forward strand.
TTCTCCTTTTTAAAACTCAAGTTCCAGGATGGATTTGGATTCGTGCTTTGCTGCGTGGCTTGTGAGAAGCCTCTGACCTGGAATTCTGTCTCTACTATGATTCACCCAGTGTCTGCGATTTCCTCCAAACCCAAGGTCAACCTCAGTCCAGACGCTCTCTCTCATGTTGCTTGTTTCCTTTTTCCACATCCTGCTTACGTATATTATTTTACAATAATACAAAAGTACTGCTAATAGCTCCTGTGGTAGACAGAATAATTGTCCCCTCCATCTCTCACCAGAATGTTCATGTTCTAATTCCTGGAACCTGGGAATATGTTAGATTACCTATTAAAGGAAATCGAAGTTGCAGAGGGAATTAAAGTTGCTAATCAACTGACTTTATGATAGGGAGATTATCTCGGATTATCAGGTGGACTCAGGGCTCTTAAAAGTGGAAGAGGGAGGCAAAGAGAGTGAGAGGGAGAGGAAACTATGGACATAGGTCAGAGTGACGCGATGTGAGAAGAACTTGCCTTGTCCTTGCAATTTGAAGATGGAGGAAGTGCGTCATGAGCCAAAGAATGTAGGTCGTCTCTAGACCCTGGAAAGAGCAAGGATTCTCCTCGGGATCCTTTAGAGAGGAACACAACCCTGCCAGCCCTCTGATTTTTTCTTATTATGGTAAAATATGCACAACATAAAATTTACCATTTTAGCAATTTTTAATGTACAATTCAGGGGCATTAAGTACATCCACATTGTTGTACCCTATGCACAGATTCCCACTAATTTTTGGCAAGTCTCTTCAGGAACTACCTTTAGATTCAATTATGAGTCACAATCCTATGGAGGTGGTTTTAAAAATGATCCAACTTGATTGTCTACGTCACTCACAAGGTTTCTCTTTGGACAGCTTTAAAAAAGTCAAACCTATCCTCAAAGACCAAAGGTTTGCTATCAGCAAGCTGGACATTAAAAGGATATGGACATTAACAAAACAGAAATTTCTAAACATGATTTGACTAGAGACGGCATCCTGGAATAAAGGAAAATTCTGGCTGGAGGTAACATTTATAGGATCTGTAAATTCTGCCATGTTTTTTAAACCATAAAAATCTCAATCGTTGTAGCTATACCTCCCCTTAAACATTTCCAGGTGGCTTTCAAATTATTTCCAGGTGCTCTGTCATCATCATCAGACACACAGCAGGACGGTGGTTCTCAGCCTTGGCTGTGTTTGAAGTCACCCAGGGAACTTAAAAAATTTTTGAGACTTGAGTCTGCCCTCAGGGAGTCTGATTTAATTGGTCTGGGATTCAACCCTGCCACTGGGAGTTTTAGAAGCTCTACAGGTGATGAGCCTCCAAAAGCCAGATTGAGACTCACTTACCAAAACCTAGATTCTAGTTCTGACATTGACACCCTTAATAGCTCTGTGTCTTCGGATAAGACATGTGGCTTCTCCTAGCTGTAGTTTCCCCAAAGGCAAAGTGGAGATAACCATGTCTTCTCTACTTACTTTATAAACTTGCCAAAGGAAGCATGGAAAACTGTTTATGGAAACACTTTGTAGACCACATACTTTTATTAGGATTATTGACAATTTTTATTATTGCTGCTATAGCTAAACTTCTTAAGAGTAAAAAAAGTATCATCGTTTTCTTTTTCTTTTTGGCTTTAGGTTCAACAGCAGGATTTGCTTATTGTCCTATTGTCTTTCACACCATAAATTCTTTCTTCTTTAAACCCAGCTCTGCACCAGGAGTGTATGGTCAGCTCAGCATTATTTGATTCCTTTTGGCCCTAGGCCCTTGTTGTGATGGGTGGGAGGGCAGCTCCTTTTTCAGTTGTCTGGGCTATTTGGCATGTCTGATGCTCTTTGGTGACCTGTTTTATTACCTCCTGAACTATCTTGGTCTAAACTCTTAGCTGGCAGGATACACCACTCTCCGACCTTTGACTTTTCCCTATGCTTATCTCCTGGATATTTTTGCTGTTTCTTTTCCTTTCTGTTTCCCGGCAAATTTTATGTTTACTTTGGGATAGAGTTAAGACACTTTTTTTTTTTCTTCGCCCTTACATCTGGAGTTAAAGCCATCATATGAGTTTTTTGAGGCCTGAGGCTGCTGTTAGCATCTACAGGCAGAACAGCAGGCTGTCCAGGAGTGCTCAGCATTTTCCTCTATATAAGCACATCCCATTACTTCCAGGAGCCAAGCCATGCCATGATAAGCTTGTGGGATTTATTCCTTTTTTTTTTTTTTTTGAGATGGGGTCTCACTCTGTCACCAGGTTGGAGTGCAATGGTGCAATCTTGGCTCACTACAACCTCTGCCTCCCAGGTTCAAGCAATTCTCTTGCCTCAGCCTCCCAAATAGCTGGGACTACAGGCACCTGCCGCTACGCCCAGCTAATTTTTTGTATTTTAGTAGAGATGGGGTTTCACCCTGTTGGCCAGGATGGTCTCCATCTCTTGACCTCATGATCTCCCTGCCTCGACCTCCCAAAGTGCTGTGATTACAGGTGTGAGCCACTGTGTCCAGATGGGATTTGTTACTTTTTAAACTCCCAGTTTGCTGAGGAGTAAAGCAATGAGTAGGAAGCCTAGGTGTGTCTTGTCTGTGTGCTCATAGCTGGTATTGGAATCCATGATCTCTCTTCTGCATTTTCTCCCAGCTGTTATGCTTTGTCACAGCCTGGCCTAGGTCAGTGTCTCATGTCTCTAACTCACAATAAATATGATGGGTCAGGCCGACTGGAGCCTGCTTACTTGCATCATTTTGAATGAGTTAAATTTCCTCCCAACATTTCAGATTCTTCATCTCTGCTGCATGGTGACAAAAATGGAATCTGAACACTCAGGTTCTGGGGTGAGGATGAAATACTATATGCAAAGGTACCTAGTAGACTATCTGACTAGATAGATAGATTGATACTCATTTCCTTACTACCTTATTATCTGGGCACTAGTTTTCTCCTCCATAAATTCAGGTCCTTCTAGCTTTAGAATTATTTGATTCTAGGAAACTGAATTTACTTCTGAGATGAACTTTTACAGGGTTAAAAGCTCATGGTTAGAAGGGTAGTCTTTCTTCCAAGTTCTAAATCACTTAGGTCATGTGATTGTGCATTTTCATTTGCTTAGATGTTCAGAAAAGACAATCTAGTTTCCAGATTGGATCAACTATGCAAAAGGATGATTATTTCCCTGTGGAGAAAAGTAAATGAGTAAGACTTGGCCTTAGTTCAGGGAGGTACCATAGAGATTAGCTGGGTGTCCAAAGGCTTGGGCAGAGAGGCCTTTGGAGGAATGATGGAGTATGAAGGAGTGGGGAACAGGGCCCTAGAGGGGACCAGAAAGAAAAACTACAAAGTAAGGGGCGATGGGAAGCAATGAATATTTCCCTCACAAACCAGAGAAACCTCTGTGCCAAATATAAAGGTTTTGTATTATGTTTAGGTGTTCATGATCAGGAGTCATAGACCTGAATTGTTCAAATCTCTGCTCCACCATTTATTGCCTGTATCTAGGGCAAATTTGGAGCCTTTCCCCATTTGTTTCTTTATCTGTAACATGGGAATAATAGGCCAACCTTATACAGTTGTTGGGAGAATCAAATGAGACATGTGCCAAAGTGCTTAGTGCCTTGTTTGGCATCTAATAAGCCTTGATGAAATGGCAGAATCATCATCAACAACAACACTGCCATTATTATCCTTATTACAAATGTTTGCACAGAGCTATAAGGCTGGAAGATTCCAAGAGGATAACTAGAGCCCATTTCAATTCCAGTACCAGAAAAGAGGCTTCGGTGATATTACAGTTTCATGTGGAGAACTTATCCGCCTTAAGAACTACCCCAAATAAGATAACCAAACCCACAAGATCAGGAACTTAGTAGAGAAGATAGAGGTAATGGTTATCTGCCAAATTCCTATTTCAGCCACTAAGTTAAGGTTAACATTTGCATTTTGATGGTTAATTTATGAATAGAGTTCTGTGCCCCTAGTACATACAAGGTAAGTGGGTGAAGTTTGAGCACCACCGGGTTGTGATGGGCAATGGGCAATTTGTCTGCTTAACAAAGTAGAATTTTCACAAAATTCTTCATCTGAGCCACTTAGGTCAACAATAGGAACAATGAAGTTTATGGAAATAAACATCATCACTCCCTCCCCCAAACATATTCACACACAATACCTTACCTTTTGAAAAACAAAACAAAACAATAACTATGAGGTAGGCAGCATTATTATTAATTTCAATTCAAGAGATGAGATAAACAAGACTCAAAAAAGGGAACGAACTTTTCTGAGCTCATGTCATATGTAAGGACGTAAATCCCGGTGATTTAATTTCAAATTTGTGTTTTTTGGAGAGTGACATCAGCAAGATGAGGGAATAAGCAGCCCTGGACCCTCCTCACCATCATGGACACACTGATTCAACAATAATACTCAGATAAATTTTATCTGTGAGAAATTTAGTAAGAATTTGAGAGGCTTTTGCATCCTGGATGAGTGTAAAACCAGTCAAATCAAAGTTGGTAGAAAGATGTTAAGATGCTCTATCACAAGAATCCCTGCTTTCTCAGCATAGTGTCACACGGTTAGGAAGACAGCCTCAGCTCCCAACTTCTTTGCAGGGGGAGAAGGAAATAACTGGACCATACATCGAGCATTCAGATTTTTCTGAGGGCTGCCAATGCACTAGCTTCTGTCTTGCCTGTCTTAGAATGCAGATGGACTCCAGCATACTCCAGACATCTAGGAGCCATTGAGAACAAAGAGGGCAATTTGAACTAGCACATGAATATTCATCACAGCCCTCTCCCCTAGCCAAGTTCAGAGCGAGCCAGTGAAAAACCCTGGATCCCAGGCTCTCCCTGGAGAGAGAAAGAGTTAGACCTTGTGTCCAATATTCTTACTTTTCTGTGGACAATATCAGGGATGGGCTTCTGTCTCACCTGTGCTAGAGTGCTGATGGAAACTAGCCATACTCAACATACCTGGAGGCTGCAAAGATGGTGGTTTGGACTAGCACAAAAATTTGAGAGGTCCCCAGAATCTCTGGCTGGGCTGATTGGTGAAGGTCTTCTCCAGTACAAGGCCAGTCCATGAAGATTGGGAGCAGTGGCTGTTTTATCTAATGAACAGACACCAGCACAAAGATCCAAGGATAATGAAGAAACAGGGAAACATGTTCTAAACAAAGGTACAAGATAGATCTCCTGAAGTTGACCCCAATGAAAGAGATACACAATTCACCTGAAAGAGAATTTGAAATAAACATATATTCAAAATAGAGAGTTCAAAATAACCATATAATCATAGGCTGGGCATAGTGGCTTAAGCTTGTAATCCCAGCACTTTGGGAGGCCAAGGTGGGTAGATCACTTGAGGTCAGGAGTTTAAGACCAGCCTGGCCAACATGGCAAAACCCCATCTCTTCTAAAAATACAAAAGTTAGCTGGATGCGGTGGTGCGCAACTGTAATCCCGGCTTCTCAGGAGGCTGAGGCATGAGAAATACTTGAACCCAGGAGGTGGAGGTTGCAGTGAGCCAAAATCATGCCACTGCACTCCAGCCTGGGAAACACAGCGAGACTCTGTCTCAACAAAACAAAACAAAACAAAACCAAAATAACCATAATAAAGATGCTCTGCAAGGCAGGGGGAACAATACACAAAGTGGGAATTTTCAACAAAAAGGCAGAAAATACAAAAAGCACCAAACAGAAATCATGCTGCTGAAAAATACAATAACTGAATTGAAAAATTCAATAGAGGAATTCAATAACACACTAAATCAAGCAGGAGATAGGATCAGTGAACTCAAAGACAGGCCATTGGAAATTATCCAGAGGAGCAAAAAGAAAAAAGAATAAAAAAGAGTGAAGACAAGATGTATGGGACATCATCAAGCAGACCAACATTCACATTAGGAAGATCCAGAAGGAGAAGAGAGAGAGAAAGTTTAGAAAACTTATTAAAAGAAATGATGGCTCAAAACTCCTGAAACCAGAGAAAGAACATTGTCAGCCAAATCCAGGAAGCCCAGGGTATCCCAAATAAGATGCCCAAAGAAATCAAAGTGATACACATTATAATTGAATTGTCAGAAGTCAAAGACAAAGAGGGAATTTTGAAAGCAGCAAGAGAAAAGTGACATCATGTACAAGGGAACCTCCATAAGGCAATTGTAAATTTCTTAGCAGAAACTTTGTAGGCCAGAAGGACATGGGATAATATATTTAAAATGCTGAAAACCAACCAACCAACCAACCAACCAACCAACCAACCAACTGCCAACCAAGAATATCATTCCCAGCACAATTATCCTTCAAAACTGAAGGAGAGATAAAGACTTTTATAGATAAACAAAAGCTGAGGTAGTTCATCATCACTGAACCTGCCTTACAAAAAATGTTAAAGGAAGTTGTTTAATTTTTACACAAAAGGATGTTAAACAGTAATATAAATGCATGTGAAAGTATAAAACTTGCTGGTAAACGTAAATATATTGATAAATATAGAATACTATAATACTATAATGGTGGTAGGTAAATCACTCTTTTAATTCTACTATAAAATTTATTTATTTATTTATTTATTTATTTATTTATTTATTGAGACAGAGTTTCACTCTTGTCACCCAGGCTGGTATGCAGTGCTGTGATCTCGGCTCACTGCAACCTCTGCCTCCCAGGTTCAAGCCATTCTCCCGTCTCAGCCTCCTGAGTAGCTGGGATTATAGGCACCTGCCACCACGCCCAGCTAATATTTGTATTTTTAGTACAGACGGGGTTTCTCCATGTTGGCCAGGCTGGTCTCAAACTCCTGATCTCAGGTGATCTGCCCTCCTCGGCCTTCCAAAGTGCTGGGATTACAGGCATGAGCCACCACACTTGGCCCTCTACTATAAAATTTAGAAGATAAAAGTATTAAAAATAACTATAACTATAAAAATAGGTTAATGGATATATAATATAACAAGATGTAAATCATGACACCAATACATAAAATACGTGTGTGGGAGAAGCAAAAGAGTAGTTTTTGTATGCAGTGAAAGTTATCAGCTAAAAATAGACAGTTATAACTGTAAGTTGTTTCATATAAGCCCTATGATGACCACAAAAAAATACCTACAGAAGATACACAAAAGAAAAAAAAGAATAAAAACATGTAATACAAAAATCCATGAAACACAAAGGAAGTCAGCAAGAGAGGAAAAGGAGACAAAAGAACTCTGAGAAAGACAAAAGAATTAACAAAATGGCAATGTTAGGTCTTTCCCTATCAATACTTTATTGAAATGTAATGAATAAAGCTCTCCAATCCAAAGACATGGAGTAGCTGAATGGATTTTCAAAAAAACTGACAAGCTCTATCTACATGCTATCTAGAAGAGATTGACTTTAGATTTAAAGACAACGTATAGGCAGAAAAGTGAAGGAATGGGAAAAAAAATATTCCATGCAAATGGTGACCAAAAGACAGCAGGATGGCTGTACCACTATATTAGACAAAATAGTCCTTAAGGCAAAAACTGTCACAAAAGGCAAAGAAGAACATTACACAATAATGAAAAAATTCACCAGGAAAGACATAACAATATATGAACCCAACATCAGAGCACCTAACATATATAAAGCAAACACTGACAGAACCAAAGGGAGAAATAGACAATGCAATAATAAAAGAATTCAGTAACTCACTTTTGATAATGAATGGAACATTCAGATAGAAAATCAACAAGGAAACAACAGACTTGAACAACACTATAGAACAAATGGACCTAACAAACAAAATGTTCTATCCAGTGGTAGCAGAATACATATTCTCCAGTGCACACAGAACATTCTCCAGGATAGAGAATGTTCTCACATGTTGGGTCACAAAACAAGTCTTAACAAATTTAAGAGGATTGAAATCATACTAAGTGTCTTTTCCTACAGCAATGGAATGAAACTAGAAAACTAGAATGGAAATAAGAAAAAACTGAAAAATACACAAATATGTAGAAATTAAAAAACACATTTAAATAATCAATGAGTCAAAGAAAAAATCAAAAAAGAAATTAGAAAATATCTTGAGACAATTGAAAATGAGAACACAGCACATCAAAATTTATGGGATGCAGCAAAAGCAGTACTAAGAGGAAAGTTTTTATATAATATATATGTATATAAACTTATATGTAAACATACACACACGCCTACTATGTACCTACAAAACTTAAAATTTAAAAAATTAAAAAAGATAAAGAACAAACTAAGCTCAAAGTTAGCAGCAGGAAGGATATAATAACACTTTTTGCTCTAAGTGTTATTATGATACTTATGATAAAACTTAGAGCATAAATAAATAAAAATAGAGACTAGAAAAACAATAGCAAAAAATCAATGAAGCTAAGAGATTTTTTGAAAGATAAAGAAAATTTACAAACCTCTAGATAGACTAAAAGAGGAAACAAATAAATAAAATCAAAGATGTACTTTTCTGCTCCTCTCATGCTGCCTTGGAAATTCAGATGCATCCTTCTTTACATGATTCGTATTGTGTTCCACAAATAATCTTTTGGGACTTCTTTCTGAAACATGACTTTGTTTCCATGCAGAACAAAGGAAAGGTAGAGTGACAGGGAAAAGAAGTGAGGTAGGGAAGGCTATTCTGTTAAGAGTGATTACTGGGCAATAGAGAGGCTCCCTAGGTTATGGAAGAGTCAAAAGGTAACTGGATCCCAGAGGTGATAGAGAGAAGCACACTTATCAGAGACAGTGTCTACTTGTAGGGACAACAGAGTAAAGCTGCATTCTCATGGGCACTGTGGTTTGTCCTGGAAGCATCTTAGGCTGGCAGAGTCATACCTCTAGGAGAGTTAATACTCTAGAAAGAGGAGCAAGTCTAGAAATAAGATGATAGAAATTTCCAGAGAACTTGAGAAAAAGCCACCATGGATACAAAGATATCTCTGAGCACCTTGTTCCAATTTTCATTTCTTGGTGAGTCTGCGGTATTATGCTTCATATTCATGCTTCAGTGCTGCCATCTGAACTCTCACTGTTCCAGACTGTTTCCAGCATATTTTTTCTTCTAGATATTTCTACTCTTGCTCATCTTTAAAGAGGCTATTGCTTCAGTACAAGTTGGCAAACTTTTTAATTTTAGGGCTTTGTGGACCTTATAGTCTGTCACAACTATACAACTCTGCCACTGTAGCACAAAAGCAGCCACATACAATAGTTAAACAAATGGGCATGGCTGTGTTCCATTAAAACTGTATTTACTGCTGGGCGGGGTGGCTCACGCCTGTAATCCCAGCACTTTGGGAGGCCGAGGTGGGTGGATCATGAAGTCAGGAGTTCAAGACCAGCCTGGCCAATATGGTGAAATCCCGTTTCTACTAAAAATACAAAAATTAGCCAGGCGTGGTGGTGGGTGCCTGTAATCCCAGCTACTCAGGGAGCTGAGGCAGATAATTGCTTGAACCCGGGAGGTGGAGGTTGCAGTGAGCTGAGATCGTGCCACTGCACTCTAGCCTGGGCGACAGAGTGAGACTCTGTCTCAAAAAAACAGAAAACAAACAAACAAAAACTTTATTTACAAAAATGCAGCAGGGTAAACTTGACCTGTGGGCTGCCGTTTGCAGATGCCCCCTTTTAGGTATATTCCCATCCATTCAGTTGGTTTCCATTTTACTTTCTCATTTCTCAACCATGAACATGCCGTTGTTTTCAGTCTCTCCACGTGCTGGCAAGTTCCCTAAACCCCAACCAATAGTAAGGCTCAGGATCCTTTCAGCGAACACAGGTTGAGTTTCTGCTATAAAAACAAATTGAATGCTGAAACATGATGAATGTGGGAGGAAAGAGTTACCTGGAAGAGTAACTCTCAAAGCTCTCTCTCAGAGCTCTCTCTCTGGGGAGAAAGAACAGTGGCGGAACCTCCTGGGTGAGGAATCCCTGATTCCCAAACAACTCCACCCCATGTCCCTGGATGTCCTCCCCTCTGAGTAATGCGGACAGCCTTTTGGGGCTGTGATGATTCTATCTCCTATGAAGCCATCTGATGAAACTCTGATTTCACCAACCACTAGCACCCAGGAAGAGCCTGGTGTGACATAAGCTGAATGGAATAATTTTATGGGTTGAGGGGGGACTCTTTAGAAGCATCTAACTAGCATATTTTGGAGAAAAATTAGCTGAAGCATTAGGAAAGGAAACTATGCCGTATGCCAAGCCCCCACCCACCGTTAATAGTATAAAAGGACCGCAGAGGAAGGAGAGACTCAAACCTGCCCACATCCACCTCCAGCAGCTTACCTGCTTTTCCATTACCTGTCCCAGCACCATGTCTTACAGTTGTTGCCTGCCCAGCCTGGGCTGCCGCACCAGCTGCTCCTCCCGGCCCTGTGTGCCCCCCAGCTGCCACAGCCACACGCTGCCTGGGGCCTGCAACATCCCCGCCAATGTGGGCAACTGCAACTGGTTCTGCGAGGGCTCCTTCAATGGCAGTGAGAAGGAGACCATGCAGTTCCTGAACGACCGCCTGGCCAGCTACCTGGAGAAGGTGCGTCAGCTGGAGCGGGACAACGCGGAGCTGGAGAACCTCATCCGGGAGCGGTCCCAGCAGCAGGAGCCCTTGCTGTGCCCCAGCTACCAGTCCTACTTCACGATCATCGAGGAGCTCCAGCAGAAGGTGAGGGGGTTGGCCACGTGGGGGGCCAGCAGCAGCTGGCTCTCTTTGAACAGTAAGACATTCTCAAGTTCAAGTGTACCTCATGAGATAAATTTCTTTTCAGATTCTGTGTGCCAAGGCTGAGAATGCCAGGCTGGTGGTGAACATTGACAATGCCAAGCTGGCCTCTGATGACTTCAGAAGCAAGTATGTTGAACTTCAAGGTCCCTATGGTTCTTTCATGGCGCTAGGGACCTACTATTGCCTGGAAGAGAGGAGAAAGCCATTTCTCCTCCTAGGGCTGGTTATGTAAAATCAGTTTCAAACAGAGACCTAGACTCATGTGCTGCCTGCTCTTTGGTCTATACTGGTCTTTTTGGAAGTGTTTCTTAAACCACAAAATTCAGAGATTGAAATGAATTGTTCTTTGGGAATTGATTTGATGGTATATTAGCTAACAAAACTGAGAGCACAGTGAGACACTTCATCTCATGCGTGCCTGTGGGCTCCTCGTGGTGTTAGGGTGAGTCAGGGAACCTCTCCAGCCTTTCCATGGACAGCTTGACTGAAACATATGGAAGAGAAGAGGCAGAAAGCTGTGTAAGTTCAAGAAGATTCAGGCCAGTTCTACCCAAACAACACATGAGAGGGGAAGGTGGTTTTCTTTTCTGACTTATCCTCCCACTCTGATGCGTGCAGGTACCAGACAGAGCAGTCCCTGAGGCAGCTGGTGGAGTCGGACATCAACAGCATACGCAGGATCCTGGATGAGCTGACCCTCTGCAAGTCCGACCTGGAGTCCCAGGTGGAGTCCCTGAGGGAGGAGCTGATCTGCTTGAAGAAGAACCATGAGGAGGTATGAAACAAATTCACAAAAGCAGGCCTCAGAGCTAAGCTACTAGCACTGGGAATCAGGAGATGATTACTGTCTGGATCCCTGTTCTGGGACCCTTCTCTGAGGAACTCAAGGTATTCTCAGAGAGTGATGGTGCTACATCCATATCAAGGAGTGGAGTGAGCTGCTCATTCTCCAGTGGCTGGGTGAGGGTTAGGCAGGTGTTGGAATTACTGAGGAGGGGCATCATTCATTGAGCCCTGCTCTCTGCTCATCACTGCTAGGTCCTGAATTTGGTGGTGGAGATGGAGGGACAAAAAAGAAATAAGACATGGCCCTTTTCTTCAAAGAGCTCACAGTCTAGTATAGAAAGACAGTCATATAAACACAGTGATGTAAACAAGACAGAGTGAAACAAGTACCATTTGAGATGTACAAGCAGTATCCTCTAGAAATAATCCAGGCTGCCCAAGAGGAGATAGGGAACTCTTCTCAGATGCAAAGAGGAGGATTTCAGTACTTGGGTGTTTCAGTCTGAGGGAAGAGGTTGAACAAAGACACAGAAGTGGCAGGGCAGGGTGTATCTGGGTATGGCTGGGCATGCAGTACCTCCAAGGGTGTGGTGAAAGAGAAGATGTGATGGGAAGCGAGGAAGGACTTGCATATGCCAAGGAGTTTAGACTTAGTCTTGTAGAAGGTATAAGGTTTCAGTTTCTATGGGACAACAATTGATGTGATCCCTGTTGGTGTTTATTGCTATAAAATGTGTGTGTCACTCTTTGGAAATGATCAGACTATTCCTTTCAGTGCTTTTTGGGCAGTATTGTGCTCAGTTTCCTGGCGCAGGAAAATGGCAGATCCATTGCCGTAGGTTCATTGTTTCCCTTTTCTCCATCAGGAGGTCAACACCCTGCGCTCCCAGCTTGGAGACCGCCTCAACGTGGAGGTGGACGCTGCCCCTGCTGTGGACCTGAACCAGGTCCTGAACGAGACCAGGAGTCAGTATGAGGCCCTGGTGGAAACCAACCGCAGGGAAGTGGAGCAATGGTTCGCCACGCAGGTGGGCATCTAAGCACATGGCCACTCAGGACCCGAGGTGCCCCAAGGCCCTGGAGGCAGGGTCTGATCCTTTCCTCACTTGGGTGTTTCAGACTGAGGAGCTGAACAAGCAGGTGGTATCCAGCGCAGAGCAGCTGCAGTCCTACCAGGCGGAGATCATCGAGCTGAGACGCACGGTCAACGCCCTGGAGATCGAGCTGCAGGCCCAGCACAACCTGGTGTGTATTGTTCAGCCCTGCTGGTGAGCGATGAGAAGTTGGGAGACAGAGTCCCAGGGATGTGTTTGGGGCCACACACTCTCCTTAGCTCTTGGAGCTTGTGACTTCCTTGGAATCCTATGAAGAAACCCTTTGAAGGAGCAGCTCTCTGACATTCCTGATCTTCCCCACCACAGCGAAACTCTCTGGAAAACACGCTGACGGAGAGCGAGGCCCGCTACAGCTCCCAGCTGTCCCAGTTACAGAGCCTGATCACCAACGTGGAGTCCCAGCTGGCGGAGATCCGCTGTAACCTGGAGCGGCAGAACCAGGAGTACCAGGTGCTGCTGGACGTGCGTGCCCGGCTAGAGTGTGAGATCAACACGTACCGGAGCCTCCTGGAGAGCGAGGACTGCAAGTCAGTATGGGGCAAAGAATGTCTGGGAAGAATGTATACAGTGGGATATGGTAGGCACACAAATGGTGGCCATATTTTCAACTAGTCAGACAACACACATTAACTGTGTAGTGTGTGTCCAGTGATCTGTGATAGCTAAGCAAAGGGAGGCCAAAGGGAAGGGAAGAGCCCCTGCCTCAGGGGGCTAACAATGGAGGAGTGGTGGTAGGAGCTGGCCAGTCTTAGGAATAACATTTGTGTAAGGCACATTAAGTTCCAGGAGACTTCAAGTGTATGAGATAATATATTTGAAAAGGACAGTTTTTCCACCTCTGCACATGGCATTCTGGGAGAGAGAGAAGCATTTGGTAGTAATCAGAACTTGATTCTGGGTGGGTGCAATGGCTCATGCCTGTAATCCCAGCACTTTGGGAGGTTGAGGCGGGTGGATCGCTTGAGGTCAGGAGTTCAAGACTATCCTGGCCAACATGGTGAAACCCCATCTCTATCAAAAATACAAAAAATTAGCCAGGCATGGTGATGCATGCCTGTGATCCTAACTGCTTGGGAGGCTGAGGCAAGAGAATCACTTGACACTGGGAGGTGAAGTGAGCCTTGGCTCCCACTTGCAGTGAGCCAAGATCGCGCCACTGCCCTCCAGCTGTCTCAGAGCAAGACCCTGTCTCAAAAACAAAACAAAACAAAAGGAACTTGATTCCAACTAACTCCAACCACTGAGAATTCATAGGTTGTGTCATTAAGCCCAAGGTAGTATGTACATTAAAACTTCCTCCTAAAGCCATTCTAAACCTCCTTGTCCTTCTAGGCTCCCCTGCAACCCATGCGCCACCACCAATGCTAGTGGCAACTCCTGTGGACCCTGTGGCACCTCTCAAAAGTGTTGCTGTAATTGAAAAGCTTGTATCCTCTTTGAAGGCATCTACAGAGCCATTTAGATCAACCACAGGAAAGATCTTCAAGTCCTGACTTTTCTGGAGCTCAGCTGACATCAAGAAACCTCATCTTGCCTATTATATTATTTCTAGAATGCTGAAAAGCTTTCCCCACCCAAGCAAAGACACACATCATCAACTTCCAATGTCTGGACAACTCCTTCCTGTTGAGGGTCGAGCCTCTTTGTTTCTAAAGACGTTCAACTCCCTGTAATCTGAGCTCCAGTTACTACTTTAGGGTGTTTCCTGAACGTACTGCATTTCCTGTTTTCCTTTCTTCTTTGGCATTCTCTGGAATGCAAGGAGAAGACTTCATTTACTTCCCAATAAACTTCATTTCTGTGGCATAGTAAATGTTTCTCATTCATATTCATGCATTGTAAATTACTCATCATGGCTGTTTCATAAAAATACCCCTTCATTAGGAGAATAGAATGAATTAAATGACTGAGCCAAGCCTTTATGCTTCACCAGAAACACTGATGTAGACAGGGAAGGACATCCTTTTGGGAGACTCCCACCCAGGGTAGGCCATGCAGGAAACCTGGCCTTCAATACCCATGCTTGCCTTGCCTTGACTACAGGGGCCTTGGCAATTTTGCAAATCCTCCCCAAACTTCACTGCTATCTCTGGCTCTCACCCTCATCAGAACAGAATGTTCTGCTTCTCTTTCTCCTAAATTGCCTGAAGAACCTACAGAAACTGCTTCTACAGAAACTGTTCAAAGAGCAGTGATTCTCTCCTCTCAACCTCTCTGCTGCTCCTGCCTTGCTAATATAGATACCTGCTCCTCCCTTGAAATGCACCTTCATTGATTTCCACAACCCTGCACACCCTGGGTCTTCTTGAAATATCGCTAATTTACCTGTTCTCTGTTGTCTTGTTAGCTATCTTCCCCTTTTTGTCCCAAATGAAGGAAACACCTATATTCTCAGCCCTCCGTCTTGCTCTTTCTATGTCCCTGTTCATGTAGAACTAGCCCGTCTATGCTGATGACTCCCACATCTCTCTCTCTTCTCAGCTTGGTTTCCAGGTTTTCTGTTGCACATACGACAGTTTCACTTGGTATCAGGTCATTACATCATGTTTAATTGGACTAAAACATATTTTTCCCAAACTGGTTCATCTTGCCGCCCACTTGTTATACCTGACATGTTGTCCTCCAAATAGGCCCTTTAAATGCAGTCCTTACCTTTCCCCTCTTCAAGTTTATTCTTTCCCCTAGATCTTTGCTCTTATCCATAATGTTCTTCCATAGCCTCCTTATCATTTCATTTTCTGTAATTCCAAGAAAGGCCAATGTTCATTAAGCATCTCCCCCAAAACATTAATCTTAACTCCACACCCCACTTGCCTCATCTCTGAATTTTTAAAGCTTTCAATTTTATAGGCCACCATCTCAATTATCCATTTAATTTAATCCTATCTGATTGATGCAACTATAATCAATCATCTACTGTTTGTGCCGGATACTGTGGGCGGTACTGAGAAACACAAATAAGTGAATCCCAGTCTCGGCCCACAGCATGTCTTACAGTTTAGAGTGCATGAGACAAAGCTACAGTCATCATAGACAAATATCAGTGTGGCTCAAGAAACGAATAGATAAAGAATTATGAATTTCAGAGGTGTGAAAGAATGTCTCGTTGACTGCAGGCCCTTCAGAAGAGGCAATATCGTCACCTAATTAAAGCCTATGTAAACCATGGAATACTGTAAGTGGAATAAATAAGGAAGAGTAAAACTAATGAAAATTCATGAGGTTATTAAAACTTTATATACTTCCCATAGTTTCAACTTCAATCAACGATTACTGTATGATATTAGCATAATTCTGAAATAAAGTTTGCTGGGAAATGCCTGGTCAGATGGGTGTGTGTAGGCCATAGAAGAGGGAAAGTTTTGGCCAGGCACAGTGGCTCACACCTGTAATCCCAGCACTTTGGGAGGCTGAGGCGGGTGGATCATGAGGTCAGGAGATCAAGATCATCCTGGCTAACACGGTGAAACCCCATCTCTAGTAAAAATACAAAAAAAAAAAAAAAAAAAAAAAAAAATTAGCCAGGCGTGGTGGCACGTACCTGTAGTCCCAGCTACTCAGGAGGTTGAGGCAGGGGAATTGCTTGAACCCAGGAGGCAGAGGTTGCAGTGAGCGAAGATCGCGCCACTACACTCCAGCCTGGGTGATAGAGTGAGACTCCGTCTTAAAAAACAACAACAACAACAACAACAACAAAACGGAGAAGCGGAAACTTCCTGAGCATGAACTTTGCCTGGAGGAGTTATAAGGTTTGTTTAGAAACTGACAACCCAATTCCCAGCCTAGAACAGAGGGTAAGTGTGGTAATAGGAGATGAAACTGCAAGGTAATTAGGTAGGAGCATGTTTGGCAATGCTCTGAATGATTATGCATGAGATTTTCTTGTAAGGGAGTTTGCCATGTGATGTGTCTGGCTGCTGTGTACAGGTTGGGTTGTGAGGAGTCCTAGAAGCTGGATGAAATAGAAGGAAGATCAATTAGTAGGTGAGAGACAATAAAGACTGAGATAAGTGGAGGTGAGTGAGGCAGAAGAGGGGTAGATTTCAGAGGCATGGCTTAAATATGGAAGCTGAGTAGAGGTAGAGGAACAATGGAAAGAGAAGGAAGGAAACTAGTACTGATCACACACTGTATTAGTCAGGGTTGTCCAGAAAAATAGAAACAGTAGGCTATATATAGATACACAGAAAAAGATTTATTATGAGGGATTAGCTCATGTGATTATGGAGGCTGAGAAGTCCCATAATCTGTTGTCTTCAAGGTGGAGGCCCAGGAAAGCCAGTGGTATAGTTCCAATCCAAACCCAAAGGACTGAGAAACAGGAAGGCTGATGGTGTGAGTCCTGGTTTGAGACTGAAGCCTCAAGAACTGGGAGCATTGATGTTAGAGGGCAGGAGAAGATGGATGTCCCAGCTCAGCTCCATTCTCATTGGGAGTGCAGGACTGAGTGTAAGAGAAACAATGACAGCTCTGGAGAGGGTTTGTGGAACTAGCCCCTCAGTTCCATTTTGAAGTGTCTGTATCTGTTTTTCCTCAGCATAGCTTACTACTGACCTGGCCTATTCTCCAGACCCTCTCCTGCTTCTCCCTTAAGGGTCAGTAAGAGATAAATAATTTGCCTTTCTTTTGCCTTTTAGTTCTATTTGACTACCCACATTGGAGGACACCTGCCCACATTGGTGAGGGTGATCTTTACTCACTCTTCTGATTCAAATGCTGATCTCTTTTAGAAACACCTTCACAGACATACCCAGAAATAATGTTTTACCAGCTATCTTGGCATCCCTTGGCCCAGTCAAGTTGATACATTAAATTAACCATCACAAACACCTACTATGGGTCTGAAGATTTTCAGCCTGAGAAAATGAAACAGCAATGAGTCTCCATTGGAGAGACCTGGAGAAGAATAACTAGATATGAGGGAGATGTCAGAGAGCTGGGTAAACAAAGATGATAATTAGAGCTATATCAGTTGTTAAGACTGTCCAATGGAGGCTAGCAGGGCATAGAAGAACCTTGAGGACCAGTGATAGAAACCATAGAGTTGACCTGGGGCTCTCCAAAGTCCTTGATGTGAGGTTCAGCCTTGCTTTTGCCAGATCTTGAGGACAGAGATGACATCTGTTTATAAGCAGTTTGAGAGGGAAGTGGAGAAGCACCTTAAATGACACAGAAGTCAAAAGAATTTGGAGCTTTAATGAAAGCGTTATCAGTAGCATCCAGGACAAGGACGGTGAGAATCAGACAAACCTACTATTAAAGCAGCGGGGAGACTCCTGGTGACTAAAAAGAGAACAGGGTCTATGGGATGCTGAGAGAAGAAGCTATATTTCCATGTTTTTTCATGTCTGTCTCAAATCACCAACGTGATAGCGTAATGCAAAAGTTCAACACAACACATTTGTACTCAGCTGACTTTGCTTTATCTTCTGTATACTGTCAAAAGGTCTTAGCATCTGCCCTCTCCCCTGATCTGCAGAGCAGGATACATATATAGGTTTTCATTCCATCTCTGAGTGGGCCCTGGATCTAACTTCCTCAGGAAGACTAGCACCATTAAATTACATCATCCTGGATTGTCATGCTCTTGTCTATTCTAGACTGAGTTGATAGTCTAGAGTAGTCAAAAACATAGCACAGATCTTGTGGGAGCTGCATTATGAGAACACATGGACACAGAGAGGGGAACAACACACACTGGGGCCTTTTGAAGGGCAGAAGGTGGGAGGAGGGAGAGGATAAGGAAAAATAACTAACGGATACTAGGCTTAATACCTGGGTGATGAAGTAATCTGTAGAACAAACTCTCATGACACAAGTTTATCTATGTAACAAACCTGCACTTGTATCCCTGAACTTAAAATAAAAGTTAAAAAAACACATAGCATCGATGAACTTTACATTTTTCTGACTTGGCTTGGTCCCTGAAGACTCCAAGATTCCATTCCCATTGGGAATCCAGGACTGAGTGTAAGAGAAACAACAGTGGCTCTGGAGAGGGTTTGTAGAACTAGCTCCTGAGTTCCATTTTGAGGTGTTTGTATCTGTTTTTGATCAGCCTAGCTTACTGCTGACCTGGCTCATTCTTCAGCCCCTCTCCTGCTTGTCCCTTATTAAAAGCCCCGTTGAACAGGGCCAAACCTGTTGGCTTAGCTCCTGAATTACCCCTTCAATTTCTCCTCTCAGTGTCCTGAGGCTGGAGGATTGATAAATTGGCAACAGTTGCCTTTATGGAACAGTTTGTGGAAGCCCTATCTTCTGCTCTTCTAGGAAACTCTAACGGACTGGCCCAAAACCATGGGCTGGGGTTGGTATTGGACAGTGTTTCTGTTTTTCTAATTCCCCTCTGGGATCCCTCTTTGGCAAGAAGTCCGTCTTCTTGCTCTGTGTGCATGCAGTGATACAGCTCCTGGCCTCTCCTTCTCATTTGTACACATTAAAACATAATTAATTTTCAAGTAGCCCAGTGTTACTTTGTATTTCTAAAATAATGCATTTTACATTTCTCATGGTGAGAATTTCAAGCACCAGAGCCTGGACATTGGAGAAGATAGCTTTGGGAAGAAGGAGGGAGGCCTCCTAATGCCTTTGAAGTTCCACAACAAGGAAGGTGGCCTCAGCAGAAGACCTGTCCTATGTCCACTCCATGGTTAAGCATCACTGGTAGGTTTACATGTACTCTCTTCTATGGAAATAGCCTGGGCTTCCATAATAAATAGCATCCTTAAACCTCAACTGCAATTTGCTCACATCTTAAGACCAGAAGCCTCAACCACAGCATCTGCCGCAATTACATGGACATGTATAAAACCTTTCGGTTTGTTAGGATTTGATTTGCTCATCATGTTTAATGAAGGGCCATTGAACAGAGACAATAGCATCACCCACGTTAAGGTAAGAATTCGCAGTACACAGCAAGTGGAGTAAGTAAAAAGCAATTGCCTTCCAGACTTTGTGAGAAGCTAATTGAAACTTGGCTGTTTTCTCAAAAGACCCAAGTTCTTCCAACTATTAGTATACAATGGCCAAGTAGCTGTGCAGAAATCATAGTTACTTTTACTTAAGATGTGGGAATAGTTGTGTTTTCCAAACTCTAACCTCCACTTTTAAAGACACAAGGATACTTATCTCTAGATTATTCCACTGTGACTGAGGTAGAAGCTATAGCAATGGTTATAGGGATCCCCATGGACACATTTACTAGTCTGTGACACACTATTCCTTTCCTTTTCTTTAAAAAGTGCCGTTGTTAGATTTTTCTCTTTTGAAGCTTGGGGCATAGAAGAAGGAGAGAAGAACACAAGGTAATTAGAGAAAAGCTAATGAATTCAGCTGTTTGCTTTATGTTATTTGATCTCATCCAATAGGACTTTAATCGGCTTGGTACTGATTTTAAACGAATATGCCCATGCCACATCTCACTGATGGTGGAATCATTTTAAAGGTAGAGATTCAGACAAGGCACGGTGGCTCACTCCTGTAATCTCAACACTTTGGGAGGCCGAGGCAGATGGATCACCTGAGATCAGGAGATTGAGACCAGCCTGGGCAACATTGGGAAACCTGTCTCTACTAAAAATACAAAAATTAGCCAGGCACATTACAGGTGGTGCGCGCCTGTAATCCCAGCTACTACGGAGGGTGAGACAGGAGAATCGCTTGAACCTGGGAGGTGGAGATTGCAGTGAGCCAAGATTGCACAACTGCACTGTAGCCTGGGCAATAGAGCAGCAGAGTGAGACTCCGTCTCAAAAAATAAATAAATAAATAAATAAAAATAAAAATAAAAATAAAAATAAAAAAAGTAGAGATTCGGGCAGGAGGGGCAGAAAGTTGTGGATTGTGATTGTAGAGGAAGATATCAGTACCTTCAATGCATTCACCCTGGAAGACCACACGTTTGCCCCAAAGCTGCTGTCCTTTATAAAAGCATGTTTGAAGCTTCTCCTTGGAAATGACTTCCAGAGTCACCCAAGAAAATGCACATTATTATTTTGCAGTCACAACGTGTTTCTGACCCATTAAAGATGCTATGCAGCTTGGTTATTCACCCTACGCACTAGGTGTGGTTTCAAATGACATCTGGCTGGTTCCAAAAATAAACACACCCTTAGAAGATGAAGACTGGCCTTCAATGAGGATAACCAAAAGAATGTGTCCCAGGCTGTGAGGGCAAGTTTGAAGGAAGGGTGATCTGAGAAATGGCAGATCTCCTGTAGGAAAAGAATTCTTGTATGGCAAGACTTAATATGTAGCTTCCAAAAGGAACAACTTGGAGTAGTATCTTTCAGAATTTGAGCACTGATAGATTAAACATAAAATCCTCATATTTCCTACCTCCATCTGGAATGCATGAGAGCAGAGCATCTGCTTGCCAAAATGTGCCAATGGTCATAAAATGCCACTTCATGCACATGACATAGTGGTGGCTTTGCAGGGCCATATACTTTGGAGAACTAAGCTTGGATATTTCTCCATCAGATCAACCAAGGGTTTCCTTTTTTTTTTCAAGCTTCTAGTGGGTACAATGAATTTTCACTTAGTAAACTTCCTTCTATCAGCATAGAAGTGACTTTTGGTTCTTTAATAAGTAAAAAACAGGCTTGTTATTTTGTGGCCCATTCTCATTTAGGATATTGTCAGCACTGATTGAATTCAGTGGAGCTCAATCTGTATTTCTGCATTATTGCATCTCAGTACTGAAAAGATTGGAAGAGAAAGACATGTAATGTGAAAGAGAGAGTGTGGACATTAGAATTACAGAGATCTGTTTTGAATCCGGGCTCCATCACATAGGAGCTCTGTGACCTTGGGAGACCTCTCAGAGGCTTGGTGTCCTTATCTACAAACGCTTGCAGCATTTTGAGAGGACTGAAGGAGCTGGTGCATATGAGGTGTCTGGCACAGTGCCTGGTGCACAGTGGAGACTCAGCAAGCAGGACCAATCACCAGTGACAGAGTCACACTGTGCACGGGCATGCAGCACAGTGCTTCATGCAGAGTAGGTGCTCCCAAAATTTTAGTTTTCTTAATGTTCTTGTGAACACTGAATACTAGTAGAAACAGAGGTGGGTGACTTCCTGCAGCCCCATAGGAAGAGGGTAGAGTTGCCTCCATCTGCCTAGATGGAACTGCAAAGGGATCCTGAGCCAATGGCCTTATAAGTCCTTTCTGAGGTCGGCTTCCAGGATTCCCTATCACATAGTCTAGTTTCTAGATGGGTTTCCTCACATGGCGTTTCTCACAGAGTCTTAATTGAGTACGAACTGGATGAGACACAAGCCTTTCCTCATTTAGGAGAAAGAGGCACTGACGTGCCCCCTACTCTGGGGACAGGGCCCAGCTGTCACTCTAGCTCAATGTCCCATGGATGGGCGCTGCTGCGGGCAAGGTTGGTCACTTTGAAGCCAAACCATGAAGCTCTTACTTAACCAATCAGCATGTTTTGTGAGGAGTCCTGACTTAGCAAGAAGCCAGAGTAAAACATTTTATGAGGTATAGGACTCAGGTGAATTGGCTAAATAACAAATGGAAAAATCAGCAAAGGAGGTAAAAAGGGGGAATGCTTGACATGGTTGCCACACCCACTGCTGACAGAATATAAAGCCCTGGAGAGGACCAGGGCTTATCCCAGGGAAAAGGAATCAGGCTTTGAAACTGACTTCCAGAGCTCCACTGCCTCCCAGCACCATGTCCTACAACTTCTGCCTGCCCAGCCTGAGCTGCCGCACCAGCTGCTCCTCCCGGCCCTGCGTGCCCCCCAGCTGCCACGGCCGTACCCTACCCGGGGCCTGCAACATCCCCGCCAATGTGAGCAACTGCAACTGGTTCTGCGAGGGCTCCTTCAATGGCAGCGAGAAGGAGACCATGCAGTTCCTGAATGACCGCCTGGCCAGCTACCTGGAGAAGGTGCGTCAGCTGGAGCGGGACAACGCGGAGCTGGAGAACCTCATCCGGGAGCGGTCCCAGCAGCAGGAGCCCTTGCTGTGCCCCAGCTACCAGTCCTACTTCAAGACCATTGAGGAGCTTCAGCAGAAGGTGAGGAGGTGGGCCCCACACTGTCAGCTTAATGAACTACTTATCTGTATTTAACATACTAACCTGTGAATGGATCTAAGTCTGTTCACAGTAATGCTGAGAATGGTAAAGACATAGATTCACTGGCTTAGGTATGACATCAAGTGGTCTTAGAAAATCTGTTGTAGAACTACAAGGGAAGGATGCAGGCTGGTGTTGGAGTAAAGCATTAGACCAAAATCAGTCATAACAATCTTATATGGCTTCTTACTCCAAACCGGAATATCTGGTTTTTTGGTTTGATTATGATATCCTGGTTTTGTTTTCAGAGCATTATAGCATTTTAAAAAAGTAAGCACCTGATTTATTTTCTATGCTAAGAATTTCCTAAGTAAATCTCCAAATATTTAAAGCCTTTCAAAGCTTCAGCAAAAGATAGCGTTTATGGCAACACAAGAGAGTCGTTGACTCCAGCAGTATCTACAGACATATGGACCATCCTCTAGAGCAGCCATGTATACAGATGACAATATGGGGCCATCCATTCTGGAGGAGAAGTGGATATAAATAAAGAGTCCACAGAGAATTGGGACTGAATACCTGGTGTAGGTTAGGGAGGGATCCCAGAAGAGGCAATATCTGAGTAGGGTTTGAAGGATGAGTGGGAGTTTATATCCAATTGTACAAGCCCTTGATTCTTGGAGGGAATTGACTGTCCACTGTTCTGTAGATCTGGAAAAGTAGATGCCAGGAAAGGGTTGTGCTATTTGAATATCATTCATTTATTTACCCAGAGTTGGAGAGTATTAGGCACAGTGCTGGGATGGGGGATAATATACTGAGTAAGATGGTCTCTTTCCTTCAGGAGCTCACAGTCTAACAGGGCAGATAGATGTGGAAACAAAATGATCACACAAAGGTCATAAGAAGTGTTATCGATTAAGTATGTGGGTTACACAAGGGGTCCTGATAGTGGGTGAGGGCATTCTAGGTAGAGCAAGAAGCTTTTTGCAAAGGCATGAACAAGGGCAATATGAGGGGAGAGTGGAGAGAAGTCAGCAGGTGGAACAAAGTTGGTATGTGTGTGGGATAACCAACTTGTTCTGGCTTGCCTGGGACTTTTCCCATTTTAGCATCCCAGGAACCCCTCAGTCCTGAGTAAACTGGGATGATTGGTCACCCAACCCTTGGGTGACCCTTGGATGCCCAGTAACCTCAATTATTGCAGGAAGTCAGAAGCAGATAAGAATAGAATTCACGATGAATTCACATTGGTTGTCCTGGTTTTGAAATGGTCAGTTTTATGATCAAATCCTCCTTTTATCCCAGAGCTGAAAATCTGGAAGGACTCAAAGCTATTTGGGAGGAATGTGGCTGAAAGAAAATAGCATTTCACTTTAAGGCACAAGGCATTTCTTGGTATAACCCATTTCATGATTAATCCCATCCCCAGATCCTGTGCAGCAAGTCAGAGAATGCCAGGCTGGTGGTGCAGATTGACAATGCCAAGCTGGCTGCAGATGACTTCAGAACCAAGTAAGATTTTCCTGACCATCAGAGCGGTCTCATAATGGACAGGCTGAATTGCAAAGTGATGAGCTCCCTATCCTGGAAGTGTGGAAGCAGAAATTTCTGGATGATATTGGGAGGATTCTTGTATTGGGTTAGGATTAGGTTAAATGTCAAAGCCTCTTCAATAGGTGCTCAGATTCTGTATTTTAAGTTTTTTTTTTTTTTTTTTTTTTTTTTTTTTTTGAGATGGAGTCTCCCTCTCTCATCTAGGTTGGAGTGCAGTGATGCGATCTTGGCTCACTGCAACCTCCGCATCCCAGGTTCAAGCGATTCTCCTGCCTCAGCATTCCTAGTAGCTGGGATTACAGGCATGTGCCACCAGGCCTAGCCAATTTTTGTATTTTTAGTGGAGATGGGGTTTTACCATGTTAGCCAGGCTGGTCTTGAACTCCTGACCTCAAGTGATCCACCCACCTCAGCCTCCCAAAGTGCTGGGATTACAGGCATGAGCCACTGTGCGCAGCCCTGTGCTTTAAGTTTGATTGTAAGACAACATCCGTTCTTACTCCTTTTCAACCCAATATCTGGACTAAGTTTAAAAGTGATTTTCACATTGATCTCTTTGTATACGTTAGTCACTGTCAACCCACCAAAAAGAAGTTCTTAAACCACAAAAACAGGAGGCAGAATCCATTTCCTTTCAGAGAATCAATCAATACTTTTAGGTATGACCATTATTACAATCATGAGAATCCTTTGCATTTTCCTGGAATCTTACAGTTTACAATATAATTTTACCTATATCATCTTCAGTCCAACCCTGTGAGGTGTTAGTTTTGTCTTCATTTTACAGTTGAGGAAATCAAGGCTCAGAGAGATTAAAGTATCTATCTACAGTCATTCAATGACAAGACTGGCTCTAAATGACTGAATTCAGTGTTTCTTCCACAACACTAAATTGCTTCTTGGCAAGGCTGGAAAGGATGGCAAGACAACCTGGAGCAGGCTTACGAAGGGCGCTGATTCACTTGAGATGGCAAAAACAGCAGGGCTTAGTTGACAGCAACTTGTAAACGAGATTTTTAGAACAAACGTAGTTCATGTTAGACTAAACTCTCCACATGCATCCCACCAATACCTTTTATGTGTGTCTCAGTGACAAAATAGGCCTTCTCACTCAGTACAGGAGTATTTTCTTCCTTAACTTTTTTTAAATTCAAAATATTTCAAAATATAATAAAATTGACTAAGTCAGCCAAGTAAAGCCTGGGAAACAAAGACTTTTTTTTTTTTTTTTTTGACCTCTTTTGACCTCTGGCTGTGTGTGCAGGTACCAGACGGAGATGTCCCTGAGGCAGCTGGTGGAGTCTGACATCAACAGCCTGCGCAGGATTCTGGATGAGCTGACTCTGTGTAGGTCTGACCTGGAGGCCCAGGTGGAGTCCCTGAAGGAGGAGCTGCTGTCCCTCAAGCAGAACCATGAGCAGGTAAGAGTCCTAGCCTCCAATATCCCAATACTGAGAGCTCTGTGATCCCCCTGAATAGGATAAGGTAGGTCTTGATTTGCTAAGCACCCTAGACCTAACAACATTTTGCTGGTTGCTCAAAAAGTACTTTGGGACTTGTTGGGGAATGAGTGACAGCTTCCTTTTTTTTACATAAAGGAGGGTAGTAAGCTGACCTATTTCCCCTTGGGACCCAGACATGTATGGCTGAAAGATCACACAAATATCTTTAAACTACTGTCTACTGTTTGATGCTATCTATTAGCTTCTGAAGAGGTGCTGTGTTAAAGACCGAGACTGGAAGGAGATAGAAAATATTCTTATACTCTGTTTCATCTAGATAACTAGAACTCAAGCTGGATGAATGGATGGATGGATGAATGGATGGATGGATGAACTGAGCGACGGGAAAAACGGAAGAAATGAAATAATTCAAATAATGGTTGATTCAGATCTCATGGCTGAATGCAATACAGGAAATCAGATGCATGTCTCAAACATTAGATGTTTTGATGATGAAAACGTGTGTTATACTGTAGTAGCATCCCATGAAATAAATAGGAGGGACGAAACCTGGTTTCTCTATATTTAAGTAGCAACAATTGTAAGCCAATTATCATGCCAGGCTTATCACTGAGCAAAGGGGAAATAAGAAAGAAATGATAGAATCTTGGATTGGGTAGAAATATTAGCAATCATTTAATGAAGCAGCCTTATCATACAGATGAGGGAAGGGATTCAGAGAAGAGGCCAGAATCTCCAGAGGTGGCAGCTGGGCTTCAACTCATGTTTCCTAAGTTGCAATGCAATCCTCTTCCCATTATACTGAACTGCCTCAAAGAGGTTATTGATAGACTTCTTTCTGTGGGTTTATTTCTTCCCTTTTCTCCATTAGGAAGTCAACACCTTGCGCTGCCAGATTGGAGATCGCCTCAATGTGGAGGTGGACGCTGCCCCTGCTGTGGACCTGAACCAGGTCCTGAACGAGACCAGGAGTCAGTATGAGGCCCTGGTGGAAACCAACCGCAGGGAAGTGGAGCAATGGTTCGCCACGCAGGTGGGCATCTAAGCACGTGGCCACTCAGGAACTGAGGCCCACCCTACAGCCCCGGAGGCAGGGTCTGATCCTTTCTCCCCTTGGGTGTTTCAGACCGAGGAGCTGAACAAGCAGGTGGTATCCAGCGCAGAGCAGCTGCAGTCCTACCAGGCGGAGATCATTGAACTGAGACGTACGGTCAACGCCCTGGAGATTGAGCTGCAGGCCCAGCACAACCTGGTGTGTATTGTTCAGCCCTGCTGGTGAGCGATGGGAAGTTGGGAGGCAGAGTCCTGGGGACACCCTTGGGGACACACACTCTCCTTAGCTCCTTGGAACTTGTGAGTTTTTTGGAACTCCATGGAGGAACCCTACAAGGAGCAGCTCTCTGACATTCCTGATCTTCCCCACCACAGCGAGACTCTCTGGAAAACACGCTGACGGAGAGCGAGGCCCGCTACAGCTCCCAGCTGTCCCAGTTACAGAGCCTGATCACCAACGTGGAGTCCCAGCTGGCGGAGATCCGCTGTGACCTGGAGCGGCAGAACCAGGAGTACCAGGTGCTGCTGGACGTGCGTGCTCGGCTGGAGTGTGAGATCAACACGTACCGGAGCCTCCTGGAGAGCGAGGACTGCAAGTGAGTACCTGGTGGGCGGCACCCCTGCAAGGCACAGTCACTATTCTACTGTAGGATAAAACAGGGACTTTGAAGATCAAGTTTCAGATGCCAACCTGTCTGTAGAGGCCAGAGTTTTATATTACAGCTGTGGGAAGTATAGGATATTTATTGCTAACATGACCTGGTCTAAATATATTTTCTTTTACAAAAGATAGACATGGGACTTGACTGCTTCCTCCAGCAGAGATTTTTTGGATGCTGATGGGCAAATAAATCTTTCTATCTTCAGGACTGTCTTGTCACCACAAAAAGGAAAACAAAACTGTAACAATGATCACTTTTTCTGATTTAAATGGAACTTTCAAATCCTCCATTTCACTGATTCTTGTTAGAATCATCTGAGGCAGGCAGAGTGGGACTCATTATCACCATCTTATAGATGAGCATTTGAGTGTCAATAGGGATGATGATCAATCACTAACAATACGGCAATTGCCAGCGAACATAATATTTTTACGAACACAATCTTGTGGAATTTTCATAATCCTGTGTGGTTGGTACTACCAGTCCTACCTTACAGGTGGGAAAGCTGAGGCTTAGAAGGAGGAAGTGACTTTCTTGTGTGTCCAGGGTCATAGAAGGAAGGCTGGCCTTCCACCTTACATGTTCTTTGCTCATTTCTGCCATTGTATCAGAACTCTGTAGAAGAAGTGATCCAAACAAGGCATGGCTTCCTAGGACATCAGAGAACGATTTCTGCTTGTTTCTATGTCTCTTTGGGTTGAGCCTCCCTTGTTTGAATCACCCTTCTCATGCTGACAGTATAATTCTTCTGCATCCCAGGCTGCCCTCCAACCCCTGCGCCACCACCAATGCATATGAAAAGTCCATTGGATCCTGCGTCACCAATGCTTGTGGTCCTCGTTCCCGATGTGGGCCCTGCAACACCTTTGGGTGCTAGATACTCTGGGGCCAGCAGGAGTATAGCATGAAGACAGAACTACCATCGATGGGTCAGTTCCACATCTCTGACAACCATCAGCCACCAGACCCCACCCCGAGGCATCACCACAAATTATGGTCTGGAAGGAGAACAAATGCTCAGCGTTTGGGTCTGACTCTGAACCTAAGATCACTTGATCCTCCTCATCCCAAGCCCTTCTCCTGTACTCAGTTTGGGTTCTGATGGTCAGAGGTTGGAGCTGTGACAGTGGCGTACGAGGTGTTTTGTTCTCTCTGCTGCTTCTACCTTTATTGCAGTTCCCCAAATCGCCTAATAAACTTTCCTCTTGCAAAGCAGACATGATTCTCATTTGTATTCATTATTTTCAAAGTGTTGACTCTCTGTGTGCTTCTTATAAAGCCACTTGAAAGCAGAAGGTGGACTTTATAGGTTAATCATCTCCTAAAAGATCTTCATCACCTTCATTAACATTCATTAAGCACAGTGAGTCCCAGCATTCACTTAGGCCAGCATAAAACAAGTGGGATCACTAGGACAAGAGGCCTCATCTGAATATGATAAACATATTTCTCATGGGACCTTACTCAGTAAAATGCAGCGGATAGCATCTCTAGACAGTTCCATTCTTTCTTTTAAGTCCCTACCAGAGGATGACAGAAGTTAATATTTATTGAACACCTACCAAATACCAGGAATTGTGCTACTAATTTTTTCTCTTCCTCACAGTGAGGAAGGATCAATGGCAGGACTGAACCCAGAGTTCACTCTCTGCTTGTCAGTTACACATAAGGTGTGACTCTGAGAGGATAAAACTGATTTCAAACAAGCACCCAGAGCTTATACATCCTCCTGGGGAGACACAATGCTATTAGTGCTCAAAGCATCTTTGAAACTCTCCTTTGTGAAATACTGAATAACTCAATACTAAAAAGCACCACCTTGCCATCTTCCATATTTGAGCAATACCCAACCTATTTTGAAAGTGTTTCTTTTCTCATTTGAATTGTTTAACCATGGGAACTACATATGAATTTTGGGACCCTCCCCCTCAAAGTTATTTAGAATCAAATTAGGATGTTACAAGTCAGGCGTCTGCAAATGCTAATAGTGACCACTTTCCTGATGCCTGGCTCCTACTGGTGCCTAACTGATGTCTAACCAAGGTTAATGGTTCCCATCACTGTGCATGCTGTGGTTTGTGCCAAGGCCACTCCCTCCCCCAGTCTGCAGATTGTCCCCAGATTAACCAATCTGCTAGTTACGTCTTCTTTCCTTGAGATGAAGCTTATACTATCTCCCCTGCTGTGATGATGCTGGTTCCATCATCACATGTTAGTCTTAAATTCTTAAATTTTTTTTTTTTTGAGACAAAGTCTCACTCTGTCACCCCAGCTGGAGTGCAGTGGCATGATCACGGCTCACTGCAACCTTGAACTCCCCGGGCTCAGGCTATTCTCCCACCTCAGCCTCTTGAGTACATGGGACTATAGGCATGCACCACCACGCATGGCTAATTTTTGTATTATTTGTGGAGACCAGCTGGGTTATCCACGCTGGTCTTGAACTCCTGGGCTGAAGTGATCTGCCTACCTCAGCCTCCCAAATTGCTGGGATTACAAGCATGAGCCACTGCGCCTGGCCAGTCTTAAATTCTTGCGCTCTCATATTCTAGTTCATTTAATATCTGCTCCTTTGTTGTTGATGTTGCTGCGGTTTAGGCAGGAGACCTTGGAAGATCATCTGAGTGATACTCCATGCTCTGCTCAGAATGTCTCAGACCCAGTTTGTGGACTCTAGCCTCTCTTTCCTCAGGGAGAGTTCATTCCCTGGAGCCGCCTCCATGCCTCATGCAAATCGCCCTTGTTCAATTTATCCCAGCAGTTCTCCACACATTCTGGGATTACTGTCCACTGATAGTTACCTCTCAGCTGCCTTCACTGGGAACAGTGCCTCCCAAATACCCTGTTGCGTGCTTTGTGAGTGAGAGGTCAAAGTTCTCAACACAGTAAATACACCTTGTTCTTAGTGTTCAATGTATAAAATATTAAGCAAAACTTGTCTCTATGTTTGATGGAGTTGTGTCAGTGGGAAACGTGGGTCTAGGGAAAACAGTCCTTAGTTCTTATCTCTGCCATCGTACTTTCCTTGGAGGATAAGAGAAAGGAGTGTCAGGGAGATCACTTTTTCTCAGGACAAAGCCAAACTGCTCTTCTGAAGTATCTGGGAAGGGTCAGTGTTACTACTGAGAAATAAAACTAAAATCCTAAGTCCCCCAACTGACTGAACAGACTCTGTCTTGGCCGAGGGTACCAAAGAGAAACCTTAAAAACAAGAGTCACACGTATGTTTATTGCAGCACTGTTCACAATAGCAAAGATTTGGAATCAACCCAAATGCCCAACAATGATAGACTGGATAAAGAAAATGTGGCACAGATACACCATGGAATACCATGCAGCCATAAAGGATGCACTTGTGTCTTTGCAGGGATATGGATGAAGCTGGAAGCCCTCATTCTCAGCCAACTAACACAAGAAAAGAAAACCAACACCGCATGTTTTCACTCATAAGTGGGAGTTGAACAATGAGAACACATGGACACAGGGAGGGGAACATCACACACTGGGGCCTGTTGGGGGGTGGGGGGCTAGGGGAGGGATAGCATTAGGAGAAATAATGTAGATGATGGGCTGATGGGTGGAGCAAACAACCATGGCACATGTATACCTGTGTAACAAACTGGCACGTTTTGCACATATATTCCAGAACTTAAAGTATAATAAGAAAAAAAAAAAAAAAAAGGAAAAAGAAGGAAAGAAAGAAGAAAACAGAGTCCCTGACCATGACAGGACGGGAGATCAGACATACCTCAGTACGCCCCTTCCTTATTAACCTTTAACCTGAATTCTTTCCTAAGGAGTAAGCAGAAACCAGCTCTGGAAAATAAGAAACAGATGAATCATTCCTTTATCACCTTTAGCCCATCATCTGAAGCTGTGACTGGATTCCTTCGTCCTCCCTTCTGCGGTTTCAACACAGCAACCGACCAGCATTCCTTCCTGATAAAGGACCACTAACCATGGAGTGGTCTGGCCAGTCTACAGAGGATGTGCAGTGGGGGTTTTCACATCCTCTGCCTCACCTTTCAACATCAGAGGGTCAAAAACTCCATCCTTGGATCATGCTAATGCCACCATTTATGAACATGAGACCCATGAAGAGGCATGAAGCTAAATTGCACATGCTTACATTTGTCTTTTCATAAATATTCATGACTCCTCCTGTAGCTTATTAAATAGTATATTTGGCCGCTTCACTCAGCATACATTCCTTTCTCACATTTCCCTCCCTCAAAATGCTTATTCTTGGCTTCTGCCAGAGGCTACGCTTCCCAACTTGCAGGATGGCCGGCCTGGGGGCTGCAGCCTTTTACGAGAAATAAAGGTCTCCTTTCCAACTTTATGAATCTTGTGATTTTTCAGTTGGCACTACTCAGCTTACTGACTTGGCAAGATACACTGGCTGTAAAATTCACCATGACATGATGATGACCTGCGATTGGCCATCTAGTGTGACAAGGCAATGCTGCCGATGAAATGTGGGTACAATGCTAGCTTGTCTCACTTTGTAATTTTAAAATTTCTAGTGAAATGAAACATTTAAAAATATTTTTGTTGGTCATTCATGTGTCTTCTCTATAAATTTAATTCAATTCAACATATAATCATTGAGTGCTTATGATGGTGCCTGTTGGGCAGAGCAGTGAACAAAGCAAAGACCTGCTCTAAGAAGCTTACTTTCAAGTAGAAGAAGACAGACTGAAAAGAGGCAAACAAGCATGACCATGTCAAGCAATAAGTGCTGAGAGGAAAAATAGGAAAGGGAATAGGAGGTGGAAACTTTTGGATAAGGTGGTCAGGGCACTCTATGTCTGATGTGGAGAAATAGGATTTACTCTATTTACATGTAATTTTATTACTGACTTTTGGGACTTATTTTTAAAATCTTACTTTGTCTTTTCCATTAAGCATGATTTTTTTTCTTTGCTTATTGTTTCCTCACTTCCTGACACCTGTGGATTGATCTCATTTTCTTTGTTCCCCCTTTTAATAAGTGTTCTTAATTTTTAAATGTGCACACTTGATTTAACACTATCTAATTTAATCTCTTCCTTCTTGCATAAAAACAAGGTCCATAGAAGATTTTTTTTGTTTTTTAAGAGACAGGGTCTGACTCTGTTACCCAGGCCGGAGTGCAGTGGTGTAATCATAGCTGATACAGTTTGGATGTTGTCCTTGCCCAAGTCTCATGTTGAATTGTAATTCCGAATGTTGGAGGTGGGGCCTGGTGGGAGGTGATTGAATCATGGGGGCAGTTTCTCATAATGATTTAATACCATCCCCCTTGGTACTGTCGTCACAATAGTGCGTGAGTTCTCGAAAGATCTGGTTGTTTAAAGGTGTGTAGCACCTACCCCGCTCCCCTGCTTCTTTTCCCACCATGTGAGACACCTTGCTGTACCTTTGCCTTCCACCATGATTGGAAGCTTCCTGAGGCCTCCCTAGAAGCAGAAGCCTCTATGTTTCCTATACAGCCTGCAGAACTGTGAGGTAATTAAACTTCTTTTCTTTGTAAATTACCTAGTCTCAAGTACTTCTTTATAGCAGTGTGAGAATGGACTAATACAATGACCCACTACAGCCTTAACCTCCCAGGCTCAAGTGATCCTCCTGCCTCAGCCTCCAAAGTAGCTGGGACCACATGTGCATACCACCATGTCTGGCTAATTTTTTACTTTTTATTTTTGTAGAGACAAAGTCTCCCTATGTTGCTTAGGCTGATCTTGAACTCCTGGGTTCAAGGGATTCTCTGTGTTGGCCTCCCAAACTGTAGGGATTACAGGTTTGAGCCACTGTGCCCTGTCAGAAATTTTTATTTATGTTCTTTATTTTACTTTTTATATCTCGGTTTATTTTATTTTTTATTTTTATTTTTTATTTTATTTTTTATTTTGACAGGATATTGATCTGTTGCCCAGGCTGGAGTGCAGTGGCATGACCATAGCTCACTGCAGCTTTAACTTCCTGGGCTCAACCTATCTGCCTGTCACAGTCTTCCAAGGAATGGAACTATAGGCACATGCCACCATGCATAGCTAATTATTATTATTATTATTATTATTTTTTTTAAGAGATGAGGGTCTTTCTATGATGCTCAGACTGGTCTTGAACTCCTAGGCTCAAGCGATTCTCTCATCTTGGACTCTGAAAGTGCTAGGATTATAGATGTGAGTCACCACATTCAATCTTACCTTATTTTTATGCTCCAAAATTTGGTCATTATTATTATTATTTAGAATTATCTACATGGTTACCAGTTTATTTGTTTGCAGTGTTTCTTAGACTTTATTCCTCCTTTCTGGTTTTAACTTTCTATTTTCTGAAATACATTCTTTGATAGTTTTTATAGCATTTGCTATGGTTTGAATGACCCCTCCAAAACTTGTGTTCAAATTTAATTGCCATTGTGTTGGTATTAAGAGGTGAGACCATTAAGTGGTGATTAGGCTATGAGAACCCTGCCTTCATCAATGGATTAATGTCATTTTATCATGGGAGGGGGGTAGTTATCATGAGAGTGGGTTTGTTATAAAAGGAGTTTGGCCTCCTTTTGCTCTCTGGCTGTTGTGCTGTCTTGCATTTACACTTTCTGCCATGGGACAATGCAGCATGAAGGCCCCCATCAGATGCCAGCATCTTGATATTGGTCTTCCCAGTCTCTAGAACTGTGAGAAATCAGTTTATTTTCTTTATAAATTACCCAGTGTGTGGAATTCTGTTGTAGCAACACACAGCAGACTAAGAATCTGTAAGTGATAACCTCTCTGTTATTCTCTGAAAATATCTTTTCTTAGTGGTCACTCTTATATGATGGTTTAGTTTGTATAAAATTTTAGGTTGGCAGCTATTTTCCTTCAGCATGTTGGAAATATTATACCATTATCTTCTGGATTATGTTGTTGATGCTGAAAAGCCTATTGCTAATCTGTATTTCCACTGTTGGTAATTCTTCTATTTTTTTCTCTCTTTGACTGTTTCTAAGATCATCTCTTTGCCTTTAGTGTTGTGTAGTTTCACTACGTTATTTCTGGGGATGGCTTTAGTTTAGTTTTCCTGCTTAGGACTTATGTGCTTCTTGATTGATTCATGTATTTCAATACCTGTGGAAAATTCTCAGCCATTACATTTTTTGAATATTACTTATATTTTATACTCCATTTTCTCCTTCTGAATTCCTTTTTTTAAAAAATAGCTTCACTGAAATATAATTAATATATCATATATATAATTCATATATTATAAAATTTATAGATCTAAAGTATAAAACCAAATGGGTTTTAGTATAATGAGAGTTATAACTATTACTACCATTTTAAAACATTTTATTACCTCTAATAGAAACCTTATACCCATTAGTAGTCACTCTCTGTTCCCTGCAACCATTCAGGCCCAGGAAATCACTGCTGTCTCTATAGATTTGCCTATTCTGGACATTTTATATGAATGAAGTCATACAATATGTGTTTTTTTGTCTGACTTCATTTACATAGCATGTTTCAAGTTTCATCCATGTTGTAACATATAACATGTATTATGGAGGAATAAGTGCATGATCCTAACCTAGGATCATGAAGATTTATTTCTACTTTTTTTCCCTAAGTTTTCTAGTTTTAGTTGTTACATTTAGGCTGTGATCCATTTTCAGTCATTTTTTTTTGTCTGTGGTATAAGAAAGGGGTCAAACACTTTATTCTTTTGCATGTGGATGTCTAGTTGTTCCAGCATTATTTACTGAAAAGACTATTTTTCCTCATTAATTATATTGGGACCTATGTTGAGAATTAATGGACCATAAATGTGAAGGTTTATTTCTGGACTCTCAATTTTGTTCTGTTGGTCTATATGTCTATCTTTATGCCGATAGAATACTGTCTGGGTTATTGTAGCTTTGTAGTAAGTTTTGAAATCATGAAATACTAATCCCCCTACTTTGCTTTTCTTTTTCAAGATTGTTTTGGCTATTCTGGGTCTTTTGTATTTCCACATGAAGAAAAGGAACAACACGTCAAGTTCTATGAAACAGCTCGCTGGGATTTTGGTAGGTGTTGTTGAAAGTTTAGATCAACTTGGGTGATACTGCCATCTTAACTGTGGAGCCCAATGGAACATCTCTCTTGTAACCAGAGCGGTGTAGGAAAGAAGGACTGTATTCTTCAAGCTGCCCTGCCTGGATTAGAAATGGGTAAGTTATGAAAAACGGGATCTGCTGATGTGTAATGGCTGCTGGGAGGATTGGGAACTGCCACTCAGCTGCCCAGCCCATGGTGCTTCTGGAAGGCAGAGCCATGAGAAATAATGGAGTCCCTCATTTAAACATCATAGCCCCCAGTGTTCTTACCAAGTTTCCATCTTTTTGTGGTTGTTGAGTAAATGCTTCTCAATTTGTTGTAAGGCCTTTAATCAATGTCTAGAGCCTTTGACTGACTTCTTTGCTAATTTTGAGTGGCTTAATTGATGTCTTTCTGGGAGAGAGACTTCCCCAAGCTCTTCATATCGCCATTTCTGTATTTCTTCAAACAGATTTTGGACCTTCACATTCTAGCTTGTCTGTCATCTCTTTCATATTTTCAATCTCTAAATATTTCTGTGTTATATTCTGGTAAATTTCCTTATCTATCTTTTCCAGTTGACTTATTCTCTTTTCATCTTTGTCTAATTTAATGTTTAACCTATCAATTGAGTTTGAAAGTTTATTGTATTTTACTTTTGTAGAAAAGAAAGGCTCTTTTATTATTAATTTTTTAAGACTTGGCTTTAATAAATGCAATTCTAACAGAGATGACAATACTTTATTTGGCTTTGTAAGAAAGTAATATTTCAGTTATTAAAGCTAAGAACAATTTAATATATAAAAAGTGATTGAACACATAAAAGTAAAGGGAATAATGAGGCAGAAATGCATATTTTATATCTTAACATAAATGAATAAATGTGACATCCCATTTAAAAACTAACAAAATTACATCAACCCCCAGACAAAAAACTATTAGGAGTCAACTTAATTTTATAAAAATGGATTTGTCATTTAGTCAAAAAAGTAAAAGAAAAACAATTAAATGTGCTGACTCCTAGAACTCTGTTAAAATATTTCTGTGAAGCTCTGTGGAACAATTATTAATAAAAGTAAGCTGACAAAACAAATGCAACAATTAAACAATTGCTGTGACTTAATAGGAGAAGTATAAAATATCTAAAAGTGTCCAATAGAATTATGAGAGCTAAAACTTTGTTTTTAATTAAAATTTCATTAGTTCAGTAGGAGATGAGTGAAAACTTAGCACCCTGAATAATATGATTGATATCAAAAGAAAATTTTGACTTTTTGAAGCCACTAAAGACCTACTGATGAAATTTTACATTTAAAATTTGCAGTTTAAATTATACTCTTCACTTTTAGAAGTTGTTTGACAGTTTTTAAACATGCCTACATTTTTTGCATAGTAACTCCCATTTTGTTTAGGGATTTGATTCCTTATTTTGTCCTATAAGCTCTTTAAACATATTTAATATTCTTGGCTTTAATCTTCTGTATCTTGTATCTTCTCCTTCTTGCTAATTGTGAGTTATTTCCTTGGGTGCTTTGTTAATTTATCAGCATGAAGGTTCTTGAATCATATGGGTGGCATCGATTCACCCCCAAACCTTAATGATAAATAGGTCACTGGTTTAACAATCCCAGAGGAGATTTTTACTATTTACTGTTTTTTTTTTGTTTTTGTTTTTGTTTTTTACTATTTTACTATTTATTATTATAATTTTAAAATTAGAGCTAAGAGATAGTTCAGCTTTTCAAAGTTTTCCTTTAACAATAAGCATACTTTATTTTTCTAGTTCACATTTTTACTAAGGGTTTAGTGTTTAGAGGGACTTACCTCATTCAGTGGTCTCAGCCTGAACTCTCTCATAAAGACTAAAAGCCTTATCCTATTTCTCTAGTCTACTTTATCCTTTTTCAATTTAGACTGTTTCACAAGCTCTCTGCAAGTCTGGGCAAGTCACTTCCCCTTTTGGGTCAAAATTGTCCCATTTTTAAAATGAAAGAGTTGAGTGAAATGACCAGTTAGGTCCTTGGTAGCTCCAGCATGCTAAGCTTGTAGTCTTTATTTGACTTAGATAGTATTTCCAGAAAAGAAATTTAATTATTCTTTATACGTATGTGGGAGGTATAGTCTATGGATGCGGGTCAAATGAGGTGGTTCTAGCAGCTGATCTTGGACCATTCTAGCAGTCAATGGCAGAATGTTTCTCCAAGGGTTGCTCCTCCTTGTCCTTTCCTTCACCCAAAGCTCAGACCTCATGCCAGTCAATTCATGAGCTATAGGTAGCTTGATTTCCCTTCATCCCTTCTTAGTAGCTCACCTTTGAAATGGGCAAAGTCAGCAGTTGTCACAAGGGCATGAGTGCCGATCACAACAAAGGTTTTATTTCTAGGACAACAGGCTCAAGTGTAATTTAGTAACTATATTGGAACAGGAGCCTTGCAGGGTTTTTTTTTTTTTTTTTTTTTTTTTTAACAACTCATTGTTCCTCTAGAAGATTTGTAAGAATTTCCTTCTGAAATTTTAAATGTGAATTTTATTTTGTTTATTGTACAGAAGTAACACATGTATTTTCAAAGAATTTGGAGAGATGAAAAAAGCATTCATAATCCTGTTGTTTAACAGCATCAAGTGTCATTGTGGTGTGTTTTCTTTAATTTCTTAATTGTTCTCATTTTAATAACAGTTTAATTTTGTAGTGACTATCTTTTGTGTACCTTACTCTGGATAAGCAGATTGCTGTCGAGTAGAGTCACAATTGTTTCACCTATTGTTCTAAGTTGCTCCAAACAGATGGGATATAATCTATATCTGATGGGATATAATTATGTTTCAATTACTCCAAATTGTTCATATGTAATTGTATCATCAATTTAGAAATAACAATTGAAATCAGAGAGTAACAAGAAACTGTACTATTGCTGAATTCTATCTTTATTTACACATTGACTCGTAATTCTTCTTCAACACAGCATATCTATGGATAACAAGATGTCTTTCTCACTGCCCTTGATTTCTGTCCTTACGTAATAGCAGATCAGTTCTTCAACTGATTCTTCAACATTTCTTCAACATTTCAGTAGGATGGTGATGGAGATGATGATAATGCAGTGGGAATCAGAAGATCTGGGTCCTAGCTAGATGATAGCTTCTCCATTCTCCATTCTGAGCCTCAGTTTCCCCTTTGTAAAATGAAGGGGTTGGGTGAGTTGACCATTAGGATCCCCAATATCTCTCTTGTTCCAAGGTTTTCCCTCTCTCTTTTAACCATTTTCATATTTAGGATCTATGTTAGGAGGTGAGAGGGAGGAAGAGAAGAGCCAAATGCGAGGCCATCTGGTTTTTGGTCTGTAGCTGTAGCTGGGAGGCTTGGAAGCTGCTTGGATTGGTAGCTGTAGCTGGGAGGCTTGGAATCTCTATCATCTGCTTCATCCTCTGCTAGCAAGGACATAGGGAGCCCCTCCTCTTTCTGGCCAATGTATGCCTCCTCAGGCACATACTTGAATTTTTTCCTCATTGCCTCTTTAGGATATCAA
The DNA here is from genome assembly GCF_047675955.1 of Chlorocebus sabaeus. Classification (NCBI taxonomy): domain Eukaryota; kingdom Metazoa; phylum Chordata; class Mammalia; order Primates; family Cercopithecidae; genus Chlorocebus; species Chlorocebus sabaeus. The sequence goes on from NC_132919.1 coordinate 70,389,921, forward strand.
ATAAGGCTTGTCTAACGTCTTGTAACAAAACAGAAGTGGTGTCATATGCATGGGCAGTTCAGATTACTCATGCTTCTTGGATAATTGTTCCTAAATAATAAACTATTTTGAATCATCAAGTTCAAACAAGTCTGGCATCTGCTTAAAGCACACTCCAATTATTGTATGAAAGTCTGTATTGGTAAGATCAAAGCTCCAAGCTTTATAATCAGATATATAAATGTATTGCAGCAGAACTTCTCTTAGTAATGAACATCTCAGTTCTGTGTGTTTGAAGTCTTGGTTTACCAAAGTTCACTGTGGACATTACTTTAAGAATGTGCACAGGCGCTTCATACAGCAGACACAACTGTGTGACCCTGGAAGGGTCCTGGTAACTTTCCGGTCAAGGTAGTCAATACCGTTTCCATGGTCCTGATCATGTGCGGCCCCTTTGCTGCACTTGGCACTTCTGATGTCACCTCCTATTGGAAGCACCCTCCTTCCTGCGCTTCTGGGATGCCACGAACTTGTTCTTATCATTTTTTTTCTCACCATTTCTCCATTTATCACGGATTCTTTTTCCTTCTCCTGATCTCTGATTGGGAAATTCTCCAAAGTTTGGTCCTCAGCTCCTTGTTGCTCTTCTCTTTGTACTCTCCCTTGGCCCAGTGCTGTAACTCTTTCACTTGTACTAAACCTTACCTATATCATCATCCCTGCCATAAATTCTAGTCTTACATGGACTGTTACAATAGCCTCTTTGCTGAACTCTTTGCCCCCAATCTTTCCTTCATTTTTCTAAAACAGATAAATATTTGCTAAAACATTTCCTAAAACGACTTTTGTCACACCACACTTAGGTTCAAAAGCTTATATTGGCTCTACAGCTTCTGGGGAAGTCCAAGCTGCTCTACTTCACCATTGAGACCCCTACCACAGGGTCTCCATACAATCCCCCATAAAGTTTTAATTTCTACCACTTCCCTTCACAACTCTCCCCTTCCTGCTTCCTAGGCTTACCCTGGTCCTTCAACTATGCCCTGGGCTTTCCTACCCCATTCCTGTGTGCACATTATTCTCCTCACCTGCACTTCCTACTTTTCTCCCCTCTGCTTCTTAGAAGCCTCCCCATCCCAGCACAAATCCATTCTTGAGAGCCTCCAATCCTGGAGGCGCTCGCCCTCCCCAGTGTGTAAACTACTCACTTGCCACTTGTCAACTCCTTCCTCAGATTATTATTTCCTGTTCATCCCTTCATCCCTCTATACACACCCATTCAACAGTGCCTACCAGGTGCCTACAGCTGGGAATTCAAAGACAAACTAGACCCTGCCCTTGCCTTCAGGGAACTCAAATAGAGAGAGAGACAAGCACATAAGTCATGACAGTGTCATGGTCAAGGTAAAAAGAGAGCTTGGAGAGGAGAAGGGGCGACCTGTCTGAAGAAGGGAAGGAAGTAAGCCATTTATACTTAAGCCGCATATTGTGATGAAAAGAAAAGAGATCTGCTTTGGAACCTAGCTCCACAACTTATTATCCCTTACCCTCTATGCCTTGGTGTGCTCATCTATAAAATGGGAATTATACAATTTATCTTGAAGAGTTGTGGTGAGGAGTAATGGACATCTCAGTTCTGCATGTTTGAAGATCATGTTTGTAAAAAGGATCTAGTTTGTGAAAAGTGTCCACAATACCTTGGGCTTGTGCAGGTTCTTAACAAGTAAGAACTTCTGACCATAGCATTGGTCCTATCTCCCACCCCTCCCAGTGTCTATTACATCACCCTGGATGAAATTGTCCTGGTGGATATCTATTATTTGTTTGATTGACATCATCATGGATATGAAAAAGGCCCATCATATCAGGAAACGTGGCCATCAGAAACTGCCCCAGAAAGGATCTATTCCTCTTTCTGAGAACCATGAATTTGGAATTCAGCACTTGGAAATGTGACCTAGCAAAAGACACGTGGGCAAGAGCTATGCTTTTCCATTTCACCAAGGAGAGCCAGAGGCGTGCCAAGGAGTTGGGGGCCTCAAGTCAGGAAGCAGAACAGCAATACTGTCTCTTGACCTGCTGCATCCCACTGACGAAGGCCAGGGCTTTCATGAGTCCAGGTCTTTGAAGTCACACCACGAAGCTCTTGCATCATGACACACAGCATGGAAGAGGAGTCCTGACTTAGCGAGAAGCCCAAGTAAAGTCTTTTATGAGGGAAGAGACTCTTCTGAAGAAACACAACAAATGTAGGGAAGGGCTTTTGACAATCACCAAATGAGCAAAAAAAAAAAAAAAAAAAAAAAGGGGGGGGTTGCCTTACGTGGCCACACCCTCCACGGACGAGGTATAAATGCTCCCCGGAGGAAGGAGACCCACTGATCTACAACTTGGAGGTTCTGGACTCTGTCTTCAGCTGGGCACTCCCTCCCTGCACCATGTCTTACAGTTGTTGCCTGCCCAGCCTGAGCTGCCGCACCAGCTGCTCCTCCCGGCCCTGCGTGCCCCCCAGCTGCCACGGCTGCACCCTACCTGGGGCCTGCAACATCCCCGCCAATGTGGGCAACTGCAACTGGTTCTGCGAGGGCTCCTTCAATGGCAGCGAGAAGGAGACCATGCAGTTCCTGAACGACCGCCTGGCCAGCTACCTGGAGAAGGTGCGTCAGCTGGAGCGGGAAAACGCGGAGCTGGAGAACCTCATCCGGGAGCGGTCGCAGCAGCAGGAGCCCTTGGTGTGTGCCAGCTACCAGTCCTACTTCAAGACCATCGAGGAGCTCCAGCAGAAGGTGGGGAGTGGGCGACACAGTGCCTCCAGTAGGAAGTTGTCGGGAGAGAATCCGAGCTGTGATTGAGAAGCCATGTGAGCTCTTGATGTGAATGGAAAGCTGAAAACTGGCCTTTCCATTTTGCTTTCTTGAGGGCCCATCTCTTCTTAGACTTGGGACTGTTAGGTCTAGATATTTGCATAGTGTTAGTCTATGTGGAGGTAGCAGTACTTTGCATAAATGAGCTGTAATTAAAAACTACTTCTGAATGCTTCCATGTGCTTGCCAAGCTCCAGAATTATTACCCTGAGGTGACAGAAAAGGACTGAGTCCAAAGGAAGCTGGGGAAATGGAATCTTTTGTAAAGATTGGGCTGTTTCCTTTCTCCCTCATCTGAGCGTTTTGCCCCTTGGACTGCTGGCTGCCTCTCTCTTCTGGGTTCCTACTTACCCTGACTTCACTGTCCTCATCTTCATAACTCTGGGCTTCTCCTGGTGCACAGTGTCCAGTGAGAGCCTAAAACATTTGTCCAAAACTGGGAAGATTGGAAATTACCTAGGACAAAGTAGTCCCAGTTGTCTGGGACATCTGGGAGCATGTGGCTTCCTCCCTGATCCAGTCCTCTGCAACTGCTAGTTTACCTGCTTGTCTTTTCCGTTTGATTGAAAGTTTCTTGAGGGCAGGATCAAGCGCTTACCAATTTTTGTATCCTCAGCTCCTAGTATCATGCCAGAAACATAGTAGGTGTTTTTCATAAATGTCAACTATTATTATTGTCAGCTTCTCAGTATTGCTCATTAGGATAGAAAAAAAAGATTATCTACTTATACTTTTTGCATATTTTGGTGTTCTGGTTTTTGAATATAATTTTGGAAATATTCATTGAGTACCTACTGTATATAGAAAATATTTAATAAGATAGGCAGTGATTTCTCATCCTGATCCTTCCAAGGACGTGAATTAGGAAGGACTGCCATTGGCGAAAAATTACCAAGTCCTTGCTCATTCTTGAATGTTTTGGGCCTTCCAGATCCTGTGCAGCAAGTCTGAGAATGCCAGGCTTGTGGTGCAGATCGACAACGCCAAGCTGGCCTCCGACGACTTCAGGACCAAGTGAGTGGGCAAGCGGGGTGTTACTATTTATTTTTCTTCTCTGGCTGCTCTCCTTCCCTTTAGCCTATTGTCAACACAAGTTAAACAAACACTGACTGAGCTATGTTCTAGATGCTTTGCCCAAGATTCACAGAGCCACTGCACACCGTAGTTCAGAGATCCTTTCTCCAGGCCTTAGACTTCCTTTCCTCCTGCTTCTCCTCTGTGAAGTGACATCCCTAGTCGTACTGTGGGTCAGTGTAGACATGTTGGCCCCTGATGTTCTCCTATGCACAGAATCCATTCATGAGAATGAAGAATGTGGAAGTATATTATTTTGGAAATCTTACAATTTATTGGCTTTTATCCTAAATCCACTGGCTTTCTTTTTCCTTTTTTTTTTTTTTTTTTAGAGACAGGCCCTTGCTCTGTTACCCAGGCTGGAGGACAGTGGTGCAATCGTAGCTCAGTGTAACCTCAGATCCTCAGATTCCTGGGCTCAAGCAATCCTCCTACCTTAGTCTCCTGAGTAGCTAGGAATGTAGAAGTCTATCCACTGGATCTTTAAACATAAAATTACCAGTGCGTTTTCTTCCAGCTTGATGCTGGAAACCTAAACAAAAGAGATGGCTATAAAAACTATAAACCCTAATTCCTAGTTGCCTGACAAACCAAACCAAAGCAGAGTTAAGGCCAAGCCTATTCCTGCCCAGCCTGTCCCTGACCCTCCTATGATCACAGATATGAGACCGAGATGTCCCTGCGGCAGCTGGTGGAGTCGGACATCAATGGCCTGCGCAGGATCCTGGATGAGCTGACCCTGTGCAGGTCTGACCTGGAGGCCCAGGTGGAGTCCCTGAAGGAGGAGCTGCTGTGCCTCAAGCAGAACCATGAGCAGGTGAGTTCCCTGAAGAGTGATGGGCTCAGACTCACCAGGGCCTGTTTGATAACCACCACAGGGTCCGGGACAGGCTGTCATTAGAGGCTCAATTAGCTGAGGAAGTAATTCTGCATACAAAAATGGATATGTAGAGAATGAGTAGTCTAACAACCTGTGATATGAGATTAGGATTTTTCTGCCAGAGGCAGGAATGAGAGTGAGGAAGTTGGCAAACTTAATGAGGAAAGTTGAGTAACAAGGCAGCAGCCACAGCCTCTCCTGCACCCTGGTTAGAGTGCACACAACAGCAATCTTCTATTCCAATTCTCCATTTGTAGCTGAAGAAGCCAGGATGGCCTAGGCCCACCAGGCAGAGAGGGCTGAGCTGGAACAAAATGCAACTCTCATTCCTGTCCAGAGCTCTTTCTGCTGTTCAGTGTTGCTTGGAAACAGCCTTGAGCAAAATGCTCACTGTTACGGCTAAGTCAGTTGGACAAAAAAGAAGACATGTATTTTATGCAACCTGAAATCCAAGAACAATGTAAATGGTGACAGTTAATATTAATCAGGTGCTTAGTATGTGCCGAACATTGTGCTAAGTGCTTTAACTCCGGAGGCAGTTCTCATTTTAAGATGAAGAAATTGAGGCTTCAAGAAGCTTCTAGAAGCAATGTATTAAGTGGTAGAGATTAGGTTGAATACAAATTTGTCTGAAATCCACCTAAGCCCAAGGACCAAGCTATGCTCAGCAGGGAAGTAAACAGATATTTATTGCTTTCAGCAAATCTATGCTGGTGGAATCAACAAATCACCCTTTAAGTCTCTTCTATGCCAGGATGGCAGATTTTGAAGTAAGCATTCTGTATTTCCTCTTCAGCTAGACTCAGTTCTTTTCATTATCCATGCTTCAGAGTCAAACATATGAGGCTATATGGTATACTAGCAAAAACACTGAACTGGGCATTTGGGGACCAGAGTTTAAATAATGGCCTGCCATGTATCAGCTCTGAGCCCAAATCACTGAATCTCTCTAAATGAGGAGTGGTGCATTTAATACAAAGGGCAGAGAGAGGTCATGAGCTTGAAAGTACTTTGTAAAAAGTGGAGTATACAGATTAGTCATTGAATATAGATCCTGGTTAATGAGAGGATCAGAGGGAACAAAGTTTCCTGAAAACTTACCAATGATCAGAAGTTGAATTGCTTTCTCTTAAGGAGAGCACCAAGATCCTTTGTGAAATTTAAACTTTTGCCCTTTCTCAATCAGGAGGTCAACACCCTGCGCTGCCAGCTTGGAGACCGCCTCAACGTGGAGGTGGATGCTGCCCCTGCTGTGGACCTGAACCAGGTCCTGAACGAGACCAGGAGTCAATATGAGGCCCTGGTGGAAACCAACCGCAGGGAAGTGGAGCAATGGTTCGCCACGCAGGTGGGCATCTAAGCACATGGCCGCTCAGGACCCGAGGTGCCCCAGGGCCCTGGAGGCAGGGTCTGATCCTTTCCCTACTTGGGTGTTTCAGACTGAGGAGCTGAACAAGCAGGTGGTATCCAGCGCAGAGCAGCTGCAGTCCTACCAGGCGGAGATCATCGAGCTGAGACGCACGGTCAATGCCCTGGAGATCGAGCTGCAGGCCCAGCACAACCTGGTGTGTATTGTTCAGCCCTGCTGGTGAGCGATGGGAAGTTGGGAGGCAGAGTCTCGGGGATGCCCTTGGGGCCACACACTCTCCTTAGCTCTTGGAGCTTGTGAGTTCTTTGGAACCCCATGGAAGAACCTTATTAGGAGCAGCTCTCTGACATTCCTGATCTTCCCCACCACAGCGAGACTCTCTGGAAAACACGCTGACGGAGAGCGAGGCCCGCTACAGCTCCCAGCTGTCCCAGGTGCAGAGCCTGATCACCAACGTGGAGTCCCAGCTGGCGGAGATCCGCTGTGACCTGGAGCGGCAGAACCAGGAGTACCAGGTGCTGCTGGACGTGCGTGCCCGGCTGGAGTGTGAGATCAACACGTACCGGAGCCTCCTGGAGAGCGAGGACTGCAAGTCAGTATGGGGGTAGTAATCTTTTCCTTGGGGCATGTGAGGTTGCTGTGGAGATGAATAGTCTTCTTGATGGAAATGAATTTATAATTTCGAGCTTTTGTTTGGAGGCAGTCCAAAGGAGAACAATATTCTTATACAAAGCCCTTTTATTATTTTCCCATCTCTTCAGCTCATTATACTCTAACTTGCTCCAATGATTTTCTGCCCATAGGCTCCCCTCCAACCCCTGCGCCACAACAAATGCATGTGACAAGTCCATTGGGCCCTGTATCTCTAATCCCTGTGGCCCACGTGCTCGGTGCGGGCCTTGCAACACTTTTGGGTGCTAGAGGCCCCATGACCGGGAGGAGAAGAAAGACATCAGTCACACCTCAACTCTACTTCATCCCAACATCTCCAACAGTGAACACACTTTGGAAAGAGGCAGAAACCTTTCTATCAGCCCTGGCTTCCAGGGGTCAGCTCTAGCCTCCCACTGTATTCCCTGGCTTGATTCTTCAGCATAAGGCTGCAAAATCTGTCTTCTGAGTCACACAGAGAGACCTACAGCAGGATCAAGATCAAGTAATATCTATCATCATAAAGACGCATTTACATAACATGTTATACTTGAACAAAACTTACCTAAATGCGATTTAGAGAAAATTCAATTAATTGTGACAAAACTGATGGGCATGCTACGAAACAGAACATAATTGGAGTAAATCTTCCTTGTCACTCTTGGTCTTTGGAGACGCAATAGAAATCCTTTGTTAACCTCCTAATAAACTCTTTTTCAAAAGTTATAATTGTCTGTTTCACTCATTAATTCCAAAATTGGTTGTCTTGTATAAATTTTAAAAATAACCAGTGTTTTTCCATCAGATGAAGGGGTTATTCGCCCCATATATGGTCTGTGATTTCCTTCAATGGAAAGTCTCCCTGAAAGACCATTAACCTGCATTTAGTGTTTGGGAAGAAGGTGGTGGGAAAGAGAATGGCAAATTCATATGAAGGTGTCTTTACAGATACAGGAACTATTTATTTTGAAACATTAAGTGGAGGGATCTGAAAACATTTGGAGTAAAAAAAACCAAAAACTGTACTAAGGTAACATATATCACCTTAACATATGGTATGTAATCTCATATATACATATACATAACCACATATTATATAAGCATATGTACACCACAGACAGGCGTGTGCATGTGTGCACATACACATGCACACACACAACCACGCTGTACTGAAATGTTTAGGTAGAAAGTAGGAAGGAGCAGCAAAGGGTAGAGGAATACAGTGGTCAGGAGGAGTGTGGGATCTGCTAGGCCGGATGGTAGGGAGATGCCTTTGGTTCACCTTCCTCTCTTCGTCCCTGCCTTGGCACTCAAGGACTCCTTGCGACTTTCTGTATTTCTATGATGTGGGCCTGGAACTCTACGCTGGAGTTCTCTGCTAAGTTTCTCTGCTCGGTTGCCTGGGGTCCGCGTCAGATGATGGAGAACTGTGAGTGGGTTATTTGACGGAAAAGCCTCTTTTGTCCTAGTGAGCCTTGAGCTTTGGTCCCACCTGTTTTTATTTAAATGCAGTTGGGACCATCGTTTTGTCACATTACTGCCTTCAGTGGCAACCAGATTTACCAATGTTTAAAAAAACAAAAACAGTAATCAAGTAAGGAAACCCAAGGCCCAGCCCACAAATGAGATTGAGTCTCGTTTTTCACTTCTCTACTCCTACTTTTCTAAATCAATGATTGAAATGAAGAGATTGAGAATGGGAACTTTTAATAGAGAGGAGCATATCCTCAACCTATGAGAACAGGTACAGAGGGGCAGGAGGTAGAGTGGGGGTTGGAAATTCTCTCCAAAACTTGCAGACCATATACTTAGGTGTGGTAGAGATGTCCAGGGAAAAATACCCCAAACCCTCCATTCAGGGCTGTGGAAACCAGAGGACAGCTAAGGAGACCAGCCCTCAACACTTGCTTGTGGCCACCTTCTCGCCTTAAGTGTGGACCAGCCCTCTCTCGCGCGTTAGGGCTAACATGGAGAGAATGCTGAGTCTCAAAGATTGATTACTCACTACTCCATCTGTCTTCAGCAGCACAACCCTATAGAATAGAGAATAGAGGATCTGAGAGTCTGGGCTCCTTTTTAGCGGAAGATCATGTATACAAAACATTTCTTTATTTGAGTTTGGAAGAGAAGAATCAGTAGAAAAGGTCTTTATCAACTTTAAAAATAAATAACCTGGAGAGGATACAGATTTCAATTAAATCAATGTAGAAAGTCACCTCATCATTAATCATGAATGTCTGCTGCCTGCTTGGAAGGAGGAGATAAATAATGGGTTCAGAACGCTCTCTTTCTCTCTTGAATATTTCAGCAACAAAGCAGAGGCAGGGAAAAAAAAAAAAAAAAAAAAAAAAAAGCAAGAATTCTTAAAGGCGAGGTTCTGGGCTTTCCCAGGTGCAAGCTTAATTTCTCTTTTCCACAGGTTCCCAGGTCTGCAGTCTCTGAGGTCATTAGCTAGAGCCAGGCCTTCTCAGAAAACACTGCTCTGAGGGGAGAGGCCCATAACAAGGAAGCAAGGAAACCAGAACCCAGGAAATGTCTCCTAATCCCTGCCCTGCCCCTTCCTGTGAAATAAACCATGATGGTGCCGGGCTGTGAGTCTTACCCACTAGGAGATGGTGTAGGATGCTGTGATGAGAAGAATTATGGCTTGTTTTGGAGGCAGCATTTTTGGGTCCTGGTTTTGGGTATATTGTTGGCTGCCCTGACCATCAGAGTCCTCTTTTCGAGAGACCTGGCAGCCTCGTGGGGTTGTGAAGATCCCCTGTGTATGGAAGTGCTTTATAAATGGTGCAGCACGGTACCTATGTAAGGCTCAGTATTCTTGTCATTGACACTTTGACCTTGAATATGAATTCCTGGGATCTTGGGGTCTAAGTTTGATATTGTCTAGTCCCAGTAAAACATTCTACTCAGTCTCCTACAAAGTCTGTTTGCTCCTATTTTTGATAGACACGAGCTGAGCTCCTATTGTCTCAGTTTGGAGAGCTTGCCTGAGAGGTGACATTTGCATTGAGACCTGAAAACAGAGAAGAAACAGAGCAGAGGGAAAGAGCTTTCTAGAGAGGGGGACAGCAAGTCAAGGAAAGGAGTGAGGCGGATGCCTCTGAAGGAGGGAACAAGGCCAGGGCATCTAGAGTGATGAGTAGGGGAGAAGCAATCGGCCTGTACGTGTGGGCAGTGGCCAGGGTACATGGGGGCTCGCCAGCTCTGCGGGGGATCCGATTTCATTTCAAGGGAAGAGGAAAGACTTGGGAGAGTTAAAAGGATTAATTTGATTGACACTTTTGTTAAAAGGAGCGTGTTGGCAGTTGAATGGAAAATAGGTTTACTGAACACTAACGTTTAAAGTTTCGTGATAGTGGATGACAGTTACAATTCAGGTATGTCTTTTTTTATGTTTCAAAGAAGAATCACTGACATCTAACGACTGCTCACCTTTCTCATCAAAAACAGGGGAGTCTGGAAGCAGGCACCAAAAGTCACAAGAATGGCTCCAACTCTAAAAGGATATGAGGATGACACGGCCTGTCCCTTGTTATTGCAAAATGCACACCAACAACTTGATGAAGTTACGTGCCAGGCAGGTGGGCCCCGGCCCCACCGGGCTCCTGGCTGAGCCTGCAGCAGGTGTGCAGAGGTAGCGTTCCCTCACCCTCACTTTTTTTTTTTTTTTTTTTTTTAAACATGTAGGGACAAGCACAGGACTGAAATGTAAAGCCTAGGGAAGATGTACAGCCTCCCCAGTCAAAGACATATTTACAAAAAAATTCGAACGCGTGGTCAGCTGCGGCCTGGATGTGATGGTATCTACACAAGATGACTTCCTGCAGCGTCACGACCCCCACGAGCTTGGGTGTGGCACATGGGAGTGAGTGTGTTTAAAGTTTTACAAGTGGTTAAAAGGCGCAAAAAGAAAGGCTAGAAACCAAACCCCAGAAAAATCATGCATTTGAAAGTGACTGTTTTAGTTTTCAATCTGGTTTCAGTCTTATAACCTCTATCTGTATCTCAGCCTGAAGTGTGTTACTAGGATTTAAAGCCACGGTTTCTTAAACTGAAAATGGGAGACTAATAACCACCTCATTTTCTTTTAAATTAGGGTAGAATGAGATTATGTTGCAAAGGTGCTCAACCCAACCAGATACACCATAGGTGTCCAGTAAACGGAGTTCCTATTCACTTCCTTAGCAGCCCTGCATTCTGACCCCTTTCCTATTGCTCAGGACACAGACTCCACAGCCTTGAGAATCAAAGGTTTCGCTCATTCGAGCCCTTCAGTACCCAGGTGAGAATCTAGTTTCAGGTCCTCTCAAACTGAGGGTTGTAGAAGACAGGCCAGACGGGGCAAGAAACTGAAGAATCTGAGCTCCAGGGCTGAGAATCAGAGAGAAAAGAATTCGGATGTGCCTGCATGCATCTGTGTGGGTCTGTGCACCTATGCTTGTGTGTGTGCGTGCAGGTGTGTGTGCGTGCAGGTGTGTGTGAGTGCAGGTGTGTGTGCGTGCAGGTGTGTGTGAGTGCAGGTGTGTGTGCGTGCAGGTGTGTGTGCATGCAGGTGTGTGTGCGTGCAGGTGTGTGTGCGTGCAGGTGTGTGTGAGTGCAGGTGTGTGTGCGTGCTGTGTTAGGAGGAAGATGGCTAATTATGATTATGAAACTGGTGGCATTTTTGCTGATTATAACAATCAGAATTTTCAAACGGAAAGATTAAAGCACAGAGCTGGTGGTGTCAGTCATAGGAATTTCAGTCACTTTATGGGAACTGATTTCCACTTATGCCTATTTTCTTTTTTCTTTCTTTTTTTTTTTGAGACAGAGTCTCACTTTGTAACCCAGGCTGGTGATATTGGCTTATGGCAAGCTCTGCCTCCAGGTTCCCGCCATTCTCCTGCCTCAGCCTCCCAAATAGCTGGGACTACAGGCGCCCGCCACCACGCCCGGCTAATGTTTTGTATTTTTAGTAGAGACGGGGTTTCACCGTGTCAGCCAGGATGGTCTCGATTTCCTGACCTCGTGATCCACCTACCTCAGCCTCCCAAAGTGCTGGGATTACAGGCGTGAGCCACCGCGCTTGGCCACTTATGCCTATTTTCTACACAGGAAAGCAACAATTAAGTATATCATTAAAAGCCTGGGTAAAATTTAACCTATTTCTATTTCATTTTAATAATTATTTCAGACCTGCACATGCTGACTTTGTCTTGGTTGGTCGTGGAGACTGGCTGACTACTGGCCACTGTGAAACACGAGGGTTGCCAAGACCCTGAGAGCAGAGACCGTGTGGTCCATTGTCAAAGAGCCAGGGGGACATGGGGGAGGGTCACCATGGGAAGTGACCACAGGCCATGCATAGTAGTGCACAGGTATGACCGTCACAGAGGGACGTGCCTCTAAGAAGGGTGCATTCTGGGGGCAGGGAAAGGACATAGATGAAAGAGTTTCAACCCGTTCTTGATAAATGCTTAATTAGATTGGTTCCCCAAGGCAGCATTTCATGAACGGAAGTGCATAGACACTTCAGTGGGCTATGCGAGGGAAAATATTCTACGGGTGAGAGATGGAGAGAGGAGCATCTGGAATTGTGCAGCTGAGCTTTAGTGAGCTCTGTTTCACATTTGGATGTCAAGGATTTTAGAAAAGCCGGTGTCTGCCTCACTGCTATCCGTTTAACTGAAGGTTTACACTTGTGCTCTAAGATTGTTACTAAAACAGAGAAAGAAAGGAGACAAAGAGGAGCACGAGGAGGAAGGAGGGAGAATGAGTGAGTAAGGAAGAAAGGCAGGGAGGAAGAAAGGAGGAGGAGAAAAAAACAACTGTCTATTGCAGTTGTCTTAGGCATTTAGTAAATTGTCAGTTTTTTTGCTTGGTCGTTGTTTGCTGCCCTGTTTCTGTCACTACCTTGCCTTTGTCTCCATTTCTAGCCCCATGTTCACCCCTTGGATTTAATGGTAGATCCAGCTTTTCTGGTTCTGGCCTTGGGTGCCTCCAGGGCATTATTGGCCCCTATTCTCTCTAACTTTTCCTGGTTCTGACCTTTGGTGCCTCCTGATATCTGCCCCCCATTCTCTCTAGCTTTTTCTGCTCTTGACCTCTTAACCAGGTCTGCAGTAACCGCTGTGCACCATTAATGGTTTAGAGAAAGGCTCTCTCTGGGTGGAAGCAGCCTGCAGGTGCCTGGTTTGGCAAGCAGCACATAAGCTGGTCTCCATCCCACCCTGCAACTGGGTGCTCTTGTGCCTGGCACAGCTCATACCTGCATATTGCTGCCTTGGAACAATCCATGCAGCTGGCTCAAAACCTCATCCCTGGACTCCATCCGGCCATTGTCCCTGATAGATTAGCGCTTGAGTCAGACAGTTTAAATAATTTTGAAGAATTTTCACATTTTAAAACTGATCCTTGTGGTACTTTTATGGCAGACACAAAGTAGGCACACAATAGGTGCTCAACAAATAATTAATAATCTGCCTACCTGAAATGCATAACCTATTTAGGGCAGATGAGGAGATGACGCATAGAGGTGTTGCTTGAGCAATGTCATGCAGCAAAACAAGTTTTTGTGTATCAACAGAAGATGCACTTAGGCAACTGAGAAAAGCAGTAAACATGTGTGTACAGGATTGTCTTTTTTCTAATGAGAAGGGAGTAATTCTTCCTTCTCTCAACCTTGACGCTGTTTTTGGAAGGCAGTATGTTATTCTTAGATTAACAATCATGACACTCATAGGATTAGATGTGAAACTTCATGGTGAAATAACTCTGGTGGCAAGAACAGGGGTACAGAATGCAACATTTGAACCAAGCCCAACAGTAAACAGAAACTAGGAACTAAACTGGTTTGCCCACACGACGATTGAATTTGTGCCAAGGGTTCTTCCAGTTTTCAGAGGTGCTTAAGTATAAACCCAGAAAGTTGCCTGACATGCTTACGTCCCTGTGGCTCCGTGATGTGCTGAGACTGCAAAGCTTTGGTCTGGTCTGCTGCCCTCTTTTCCATAGAGCTCTGGGCATCTCTTGCTAGACATAAAGCTCAGGGGCTGTTGAATCAAAGGTGGTCAAATGTAACCATGTGAGGCATCCATTCTAGAAAGTTTTGGATTATAATTGAGAGAGTCAGGATGTGTCTAAATTTTTTCTTTTTTTCCCCTTTAGTGATCATTAGGTTAAGCTATCACTGATCACAAGTAGAGACCTGGTGAAAAAGTGAACTTCTTGTATGGACCAACAAGTTCTCTCAAATTCACACTAATTGTATATCCAATTAGAGGAGTTGATTGAAAAATACCAGTTCATTGTTTATGTTAATATTTTTAAAGAACCTAGACTTGTGTATACATTTACAAAACCATAAAATGCTAGAAGGACATACATATCAAATGTATAATTGTGTTTGTCTCTGGGAAGAAGAGATTGGAATGAGAATGGATGTGAAAGTCAAGGAAGTTCTCAATGCTGTATTTCTTGATTTTAAACCCACTTAGAGCATATATGAAAAAATATTAACAGCCACAAATTCTGGGTAGGAAAGCACAAGTTTTAAAATATATTTTCTCTGTTCTTTATTTTTTTGACTATCTGTTTGTTTTAAAGTATTTTATTGCTATTAAAAGGAAGCAAAATGCAAAAGAATTGGATGGAAAAGCAAAGGCTAATCTCTTTATTTCAGCCATTAATAATTGTGGTAATCCTGGGTGTGAAACCTTGAAGTCTTCATGGCATTGCTGTTTATCTGGTGGAAACTTATGATGCTTAGAATAGGCTGAGTAACCTGTAACGTCTTGTGTTTGGCCCAGGACACCACAGTCCCAGGCACAAAGCGGTTATTTTTTTCTTTTTTCCCTTTAGTGATCATTAGGTTAAGCTGTGACTGATCACAAGCGAAGACCTGCTAAAACAGTGAACTTCTTTGGTTGGACCGAGTTCTATCAAACTCACACAAATTGCATATCCAATTAAAGAAGTTGATTGAAAAATGCCAGTTCATGTTTATGTTTGTATTTAAAAAAACCATAGACTTGCATATACATTTACAAAACCATAAAATGCTAGAAGGACATACATATGAAATTTATGCATTAATGTATATTAAATGTATGTCCTTCTAGCATTTTATGGTTTTGTAAATGTATATACAACTCTAAGTGATGGCAAATGACATTTGTCCAGATCCCTCTAATAAGGTATTTGTGTAAAGGTATTGTGATTTTCATACTTACTATGATAAGGATAAGGTCAGGTGAGTCAAACGTCACTTTATAAAAAACCTAACTGCTTTGTTACAATAATTTAAGGCTCTCCTGGAAGCACTATACAAGGTTTAAACAATGAGTATTTCCCCCTCTATGATGGACTGGGATGCACTATGTCTCAAGGGGAGCATGGCGATGCTATTAACCATAGAAGCATCAATAAAATACGTGTATGTTACCAATGGGGACCACATTTGGGTCGGTTCATTTCTCTTTAAGATATCTGTCTAGCGGATTCATTGTCTTAGGATATTTTGCTGCCCAGGATGGAGTTTCCTTTTTCAAATACACATCCTTGATTTTTATTGAGAATATCTTCCAATGATATTTTCTTTGTCAGAAATTTTGCAAATAAAAGTAGAAAGAGAAAAGGGATTTGTGGAGAGAGAGTTCCAAGATGGCAGGTGATGGAGTTTATGGTGGCATGTGTACCCCAAACAAAACGCAGGCCTGGGAAGGGCCTGGACAGCTTTTCCTGGAAATAGGAGACTGGGAACGGGAGGGAGTGTGGATTTAACATGGATCATCTTTTCCAGTCCTTACACCACTCTGATGTTAGTAACTCTAAAGTATTCATACGTTTGCCTTCAGGGCTAGCCAAGAGGGCTTCTTTCCTCTCTCCTTCAAGTAAGGAGACAGGGAAGAGGGCCTCTTGCTTCTCTCCTCCTAGCTTCTTGCTGATGGGAAACTTGAGAGTTTCCCATGAGAATCTAATGCCTGATGATCTGTCACTGTCTCCCATCACCCCCAGATGGGATCATGTAGATGCAGGAAAACAAGCTCAAGGCTCCCACGGATCCTACATTGTGGTGAGTTGTATAATTTTTTCATTGTATGTTACAATGTATTAATAGTAGAAATAAAGTGCACCATAAATGTAATGGGCTTGAATCAGCCCCAAATCATCCCTTCCCCTCTCCTTGGCCCATGGGAAAGTTGTTTTCCACGAAACTGGTCTCTGGTGCCAAAAAGGTTGGGGACTGCTGGTGTAAATGCTTCTAAGAATAGATAAGTAACTTAAGGTTTACATGGTACTAAAAATATGGGTTTAAATGCTAATAAATCTGGATGCACATGAAAACATCTCTTGCTGTGGTCCAGTGAATCTTGACCATTCTATCACAGAGACTTGCAGCTTTGAGTTGGAGCTGTCCCCTGGACCTGCTGTCCACAGCACACCCCTGCAACACACACACACACACATGAACACACACACATGCACATACATACATGTTCAGACACCTGCACACATATACACACATGCTGTGCTTCATGCCCTCACTAAGATGGCATGGAGGGAATGAGTGTTTTTAAGAGAAATGAAGACAACTCAGGCTTCTTGTTCTCCTGGTGTTTGCACAAGTACATTCTCTGCAGACCATGCTTCAATCTCTTTTTTAACTTTCCCTCTTAACGAAAGAGAGAAGCAGAGCCCCAGCACGTATCCGACTGCTTAGGGTCCAACCCAAGTTCATAAGCTTCCTGGGGAGCCTAGTGAGATGAAGGCACTGCAGAGCCTCCCAAAAAGAGGCATCAGCTTTTGGTGGAACCTTGAGCCCAGGAAGGTGGGACATCACGGTTCATCAAAGACACAACCAAAATCCAGTGAGGAATGGCAGTCATCAAAAGTTTTATTCTTCAAGAGAAGGGGTTCTCAGGGGCTGTGGGCAGCACGCACAGAGCTCTTCAGTGCACGTGTGGGCAGGTGACGGTGACCTGCAGTTTGCACTGGGAACTAAGATCAAGAGTGACCTGACCTCTGCTCATGCCCATTTCTCCCTGTCTCTGTACCTTTTATGTCTCTCTCCTTATCTCTCTCCCCATGCTACCTCTCAGCCTCCTCTGTCTCTCTCCCCATCTCTCTTCCTCTCTCTAACTCCTTTCTCCCCATGTCTCTTTCTGTCTCCTTCTTTTGCACGTCCCTCTCCCTTCTCCTCTCCCTCTCTGCCACTGTTCAGGCTCCTGTCCCACCCCCCGGCGCAGAGAGGTGCACGCAGGACTCCTAGGCTACCTTCCAGGGCACACGCACAGGGCTGCAAGGCCTTGGTCCCAGCACAGCGCCCCCACCTCCCAGTGCCCTCAAGGTCAGGGGTGTGGAGTGTGCTTGTGCTCTCCTGGGTGGGCACCGCACGCTCCAGGAAGCAGAAGCTGTAGGTCACTGCTGGCTTGAGTGGCACGCCTATTGGACTGCTGGCTTCCATCCTGTGATCTGCTGAGGCCAAAGCAGAGGGCACCTGCCAAGGCCCTACCCTGCACCAAGGTTGGGGTAGAGGTAGGGGTAGTGGTGGGGATGGGAGCAGCCACTGCAATCTGGTCCTTGCCCGGCATCCTGCCCTGAACTCTGCCATGCAAGGCCTCCTCTGCCACCCTTTCCCTGCCCCTCACCATCTCTACCCCTAGAAAGCCCCAGGCACAAGCTCCAGAAATCTCCTTGGATCCAGGAACTAAGAGCAACCACTGGGCCCCACAGCCCCTAGGCCAGGTGTCAGTCACACCCACTGCATGCTGACAGATCTTGGCTCTCACTTATGCCCCACCCCAAGCCAGCCACACTCTGCCCCCACAACCCCCAGCATAACCACCTCTTCCTGACTTTAGCCCTGACTGACAGTGCTGCCTCCTGGTAACCTTTCTCCCTCGCCACAAGGTCCAGGCAAGCCCAAATGCCAGCACCCGCCACCCCCCTTCCTGGGAGCCACTCTATTGTCTGCTTGTCTAGATGTCTCAACCTCATTTTACCAAGATAGAACAAACAACAGGATGAGCCCCCGGCCTCTCCCAGGAAGATCTGGCAAAACGCTCTCCATTTAGAAGCAGGAGCAGTGACAGGACCTAGGGATGACCCGAGGCTTGTCACCCAAGCAGCAAGAAGGGCAGGGAGCCCAGTTTTATGCCCTCACCTTGGGAGGACGTGGCCAGGGCTCCACAAGGCCCTGTGGGGGGCTGGCAGGAGAACAGATCCACCCTTCTTTTGAGGAAGCAGGCCCCACCCCCAGGAAGCAGCAGAAGGGGGTGCACAGGCAGAGCTCCCTCAAGCTGTAGAGCAGGGTCAGCAGTTCTGCACTCAGCTTCAGCCCCTGGGGAGCTGCAAGACAGAGTGAGACCCTGATAGGTTTGGCTCTTTGTCCCCACCCAAATCTCATCTTGAGCTGTAATCCCCATGTGTCAAGGGAAGAACCTCATGGGAGGTGATTGGATTATAGGGGGCTGGGTTCCCCCATGTTGTTCCCCTGATAGTGAGTGAGTTCTCAGAAGAGCAGATGGTTTCAAAGCATGGCACTTCCTCGTTTTCTCACTCCCTCCCTCCTGCTGCCTTGTGAAGAAGGTGCCTGCTTCCCCTTTGCCTTCCACCATGATTGTAAGTTTCCTGAACTGTGAGTCAATTCAACCTCTTTCTTTGATAAATTACCCAGTCTCCGATATTTCTTTATAGCAGCGTGAAAACAAACTAAGACAGACCCCTTCTCTGAGATGCCTTCTCCTTAGGCCACCAGCTGCCCCCATGCTCCTCCTCTGCCCCGTGGTCTTTCTTTTCCCCTCATGAGGCCCAAGTGATCCGCATGGCCAGCCCCAGCCCCATCCTACTGCAGGCCTGTCTAGCTGGTGGAGAGGCTGAGCTCCTTTCCTGACCCTGAGGCTGGCTGATATGCTCTCTGGATCCTGGAGGAAACTGATTCTCTCTCCTCATACTGGTAGCAACTGCTTCCAAGACCACAAAGCTGGAAAACTGGTCTTTTTGTTGTCTCCACTTGCTAGGGCTGTAGTTGGGACAGTACTAGAGATGGGCCAATGGATGAATGGATGGATGAATGGACAGTAGTCCAGGGAGGATGTCCCCGTCTGTTCAGTTTGCACTGGCTCCTGTGCAGTCACATAGCTCCCTGCTAGCTGAGTTGAAATTAAAACCCATTCAGTCTGGCTCATGGGGCCTGTGGACTGGACTCTCCTTTTCCCTCCGCACCCATCCCCATTAAGTCCATGAGTAAATCATACAGGTGACACCTTCACAATGATCCTGAGGTGACGCTACTCATCGCCTGCCTTCTCCCACCTAGTTTGAGCACCCTTCATTACTTACCTGGACCAGCCAGCTGGCCCCCATCTCCTCCCCACTGGTGTGGTGTGGCCTGTTAACACCAGAGCCACAGCTGAGCCCACTTCTGGTCAGGATCATCTGCTGGCTCCCCAGCTGCTCTGAGTAACAGCTAGAGCGTTGCAACAGCCTCAGCCATTGAACCTGGGACTTCTCTCCCTGAGCTGTCTGCCGCTCTCCCCCGCTCGCACCAGGCCAGATGCAGACTTCCCCTCTGGGCCTCAAGCATGCCAATCACGCTCCTGCCTCAGGGCCTTTGCAATTTTCTGTGGTTCTCTCAGAAAGCCAGACACAGAGGAAGGAGGATGGGCTTCAGAAACCGACAGATCTGTGTTCAAATCCAAGCTCTGCATCGTCTGGGTAAAGTAATTGACCACCATGAGCTCCAGTTTCTTCATGTACAAAGTAAGGATAATAATACTTGTGTTGAGCTATCTTGAGCATTAACCAAGAAAACACCTATAAAGTGCTCACAGCAGGGCCTGGCATGTGAGAGGGACTGGTTAAGGTGCCCCCTTTGCCAAAAGATGGTTAATTGGATGCATGGTTTAAATTAGTTCCTTGTAAATATAATAAGCTTCTCTCATCAAACCAAATTTTTGTTCAGTTGCTTCTGGTGAATCTAGTGTCAGAGCCTGTCTTGTGAGTGCTTCTAAAGGAAACACTAGAAGCTGCTTGTGTAATATCACGAGAGGAACACTAGAGGCCACCAGAACAGACGGCATGATTGGGTTTTTGATCTCTGCATTCTGTTCTTTCTTGTACAGAAACTATTTTTTAAAAAAAAATTTATTAGAGACAGGGTCTCGCTCCATTGCCCAGGTTGGAGTGCAGTGGCTTGATCATGGCTCCTTGAGCTCAGTCACTGCAGCCTTGAGCTCTTAGGCTCAAGCCATCCTCCTACCTCAACCTTCTGAGTAGCTGGTACTACAGGCATGCACCACCACACCCTCTAATTTTTTATTTTTTAATTTTTTGTAGAGGCAGGATCTTGTCAGCAAATTTCATTTAATAGGCAGTCAGGTTCCCCAATTAGGAAAACTAGGATTTTTTGGAAAGAAGTATCTGCCACACACCAAAGTAAATTCCTGATGGATAGCAGCATTAAGTGTAAAAAACACAACCATAAAATAGATGAAAATAAAGTGAATAGTTGTCTGATTTGGGGATAGAGGAGAACTTTTGAAACATAAAATGGTAGGAAAAAAGATTTGCCTACATAGAAAGAAATTTCTGTGCATAAAAATATAGACACAACTAAAATAAAGTGATATACCCTGGGACAAATTTTGCAACTTGTGTGTGTGACACAATGAAAAGTTAATATACTTGGCAGGAAATAAGTTCATATAAGTAAGGTAGGAAAAATGGGTGGCTAATTAGAATGAGCAGATAATTTCCAAAAAGGAAATAACAGTGGCCTATAAACATATGCAATGACAAATAAATACTATAATGAGACTTCATAATTGGCCTACCCAATTGACAAAGATATTTTAGGTATTTTAAAAATAATAACTTATATTGGTGAAAGCACTGTGGAGTGAATACAAATGAGGACAATTTTTCTGGAGAATAATTAAAAAAATAATTTCAACTTTTCTTTTGTATTCAGGGGGTATATGTGCAGGTTTGTTACCTGGGTATATATGCTGAGGTGTATGGCACAATTGATCTCATTATCCAGGTAGTGAGCATAGTAACCAATAGTTATTCTACCCTTGCCCCCCTCCTTCCCTTTCCCCTCTCATAGTTCCCTGTGTCTATTGTTACCATATTTACATCCATGTGCATCCACTGTTTAGCTCCCATTTATAAGTGAGAACACATAGTATTTAGTTTTCTGTTCTTGTATTAATTCACTTAGGATAATGGCCTCCAGCTGCATCCATGTTGCTGCAAACGACATGATTTTTTTTCACGGCCAGGTAGTATTCCATGATATATATGTGCCACATTTTCTTTATACAGTCCACTGCTGACGGGCATTTAGGCTGATTCCATGTCTTTGCTATTGTGAATAGTGCTGCAATGAACATGTAAGTGGATGTGTGTTTTTCTGGTGTAACGATTTATTTTCTTTTGGATGTATACCCAGTGATATGATTTGGATCTCTGTTCCTGCCCAAATCTCACGTTCAGTTGTAATTCCCAATGTTGGAGGTTGGTCCTGGTGGGAGGTTATTGGATCACAGAGGGGATTTATCATGAATGGTTTAGCACCAGCCCCCTTAGTTGTGATAGTGAGTGAGTTCTTGTGAGATCTGGTCATTTAAAAGTGTGTAGCATCTCCCCACTCTCTCTCTTCCTCCTGCTCTGGCCATGTGAAGTGCCAGCTACCCTTTGCCTGCTGCCATGATTGTAAGTTTTCTGAGGCCTCCCCAGAATCTGAGAAGATGCCTGCATCATGCTTCCTGTATAGCTTATGAAACTGTGAGCCGATTAATCCTCTTTTCTTTCACAATTACCCAGTCTCAGGCATTTCTTTATAGCAGTGCAAGAACAGACTAATACATCCAGTAATGGGATTGCTGGGTTGAATGGTAGTTCTATTTTAAGTTCTTTGAGGAATTTTTAAACTGCGTTCCACAGTGGCTGAACTAATTTACATTCCCACCAACAGTGAATAAGTGGTCCCTTTTCTCTACACCTTCACCAACAACTGTTGTTTTTTGACTTTTTAATAACTGCCATTCTGACTGGTGTGAGATGGTATCTTATTGTGGTTTTGATTTGTATTTCTGTGATGATTAATGATGTGGAGCATTTTTTCACATGTTTGTTGGCCACTTGCATGTCTTCTTTTGAGAAGTGTCTGTTCATGACTTTTGCCCACTTTTTAACAGGGTTGTTTGTTTTTTTCTTGTTGAATTGTTTATGTTTTTCATAGATTCTGGATATTAGATCTTTGTTGGATTCATAGTTTGTGGATATTTTCTTCCATTCTATAGGTTATCTGTTTAATCTGTTGATAGTTTCTTTTGTTGCGCTGAAGCTCTTTCATTTAATTAGATCCCACTTGTCAATTTTTGTTTTTGTTGCATTTGTTTTTGGGAACTTAGTAATAAATTTTTCCCCAAGACTAGTGCAGAATGATGTTTCCTAGTTTTTCTTCTAGGATTCTTATAGTTTGAGGCCTTACATTTAAATCTTTAATCCATCTTGAGTTAATTTTTCTATATGGTGAAATATAGAGGTTGTTTAATTCTTCTGCATATGGCTAGCCAGTTATCCCAGCACCATTTATTGAATAGGGGGTCCTTTCCCCATTGCTTATTTTTGTTAACTTTGTCAAAGATCAGATGGCTGTAGGTGAGCAGCTTTATTTCTGGGTTCTCTATTCTGTTCCATTATATATGTCTGTTTTTGTACCAGTACCATGCTGTTTTGGTTACTGTAGCATTATATTGTACTTTGAAATTGGGTAATGTGATGCCTTCCACTTTGTTCTTTCTGCTTAGGATTGCATTGGCTATTTGGGATCTTTTCTGGTTCCATATGAAATTTATAATAGTTTTTTCAAATTCTGTTAAAAATGATGTTGGTAGTTTGATAGTGTTGAATCTGTAGCCATGTTGCAATAGATACTGTGTACTTACATCATTTTATATATATCTTGATATATCTCTGTCATAAACTCTTAGAATATAAATTATTGGATCAATTAGTTTTTGCATTGGTAATTTTGATGGATATTGCCATAAAGGTTGTACCAATTTAAACTCCTATCAGCAATGTGTGAGACTATCTGTCTCTTCATTCCTTATTACACAATGTGTTATCAAAAGATATGACCTTGCAAATCTTATAACAGATAGGATTTTGGAATAGTTTTAATCTGCTTTTCTGTTATTGTGAATGCAACTAAGCAATATTTCATATGCTTAAATGCTATTTATATTCCCTCTTCCATGAATTATCTTTTCATCCCCATTGTCAGTTTTTCTATTGGGTTGCTGGTCTTTCTCTTTGATTGATGGAAATCCTTTGTTAAGTAGAAAATGAAAGCAAGCTTTGTCTATGAGTTACATGTGTTGTTCCCAGGTTTTCATTTGCCTTTGACATTGTATTCAAATAATAATAATAATAAAATGTTTACATTATAAATTTCATACCTACACACTGCAAATTTCTAAAAAATACAAAAAAGAGAAGAAAATAAAAATCATTTATCATGTCATAATAAATACATTTAGTGGTAATATTTTAGCTTTCCTTTTAGTGTTTTTTCAAAGATCTGCATGTACATATTTATATTAATGCAGATAAGTATCCATAAAGATATATACATATATAAATATATTATAACATGTATTAGTTACAAATTTCAAAATTCATGTTCTAAGATATGTTAAAAATATATAACTTAATTTTTCTCTGAGACTGCTTAAACTTATTTCAAACCCTCATTCCAACTTATGGGGGAAAAAAATAAAAGTTCTGTGTAAACACAGAAATCATTCAGGATTTCTCCCTCCCAACCTTCATGTGGAGGTGGTATCTGAGCTTTGAGGAGTGTTATGTTTGAATGCAATGGAAATTTCATAGCCTTCAAGAGGCTGGCAACAGGTTCATGGTGGGCATCTACTGAAGTATACATGGCCCTCTCTTACTCTTGGCCCAATCATCCCTCTCATGGCATCAACTAAGATATTGGAGTTCTCTCTGATCTCTAGTTCACAAGTTCTGCATCCTCTCATCACCCCATCCAGGAGGCTAGATGGACCTGGTCATCTGACAACCCACTCCCCTGCATTGCAAAAGTCTACTTCGAATTGCATAAGCTAAGCATTGACCTAAGTCATTCTCTCTGCATTTCCACAGTAATAACCTTACCCTGGGGGCAGCAAATACAAAAAGTCCCCACTGCTGCCCAATTTGTGTGGAAAGACAACAGTGAAAGAAACTGCAGAAGAAAAATAACACCAGTGAATACTTCAAGTCCTCATCATGACATGTACATTTACACAATTGAAATCATAGTGTATAATTTGAGTTGTACACTGAATGTTGTACTTAATCTGAGTAAATGCTCATGAGTATATCAATTGTTAAACATAAAAGTTTGATAATGTATATTTTCAAGTTGTTCAAACAACCAAGTGTTCAATATGTATACATTTATATTTACTCATTTAATCAAAACAGCTCTATGAAACTGTCACCATTATTATCCTAATTTCTGTTTTATAGATGAAGAAATTCAGGTACAGAGGGGTTAAGTAATTACGGGAGCAGTGAGGGAGTGGGTGAGAGGCAGGAGAACTGAATGGTGAGCCACTGGAAGATGAGGAAGACTTTCTACTCTTTTGTACCTTTTATCCTGGGAATGCTTGACCTCTTATTAAAATAAATAAATATGGGCTGGGCATGGTGGCTCACACCTGTAACCCCAGCACTTTGGGAGGCCGAGGCGGGCAGATCACCTGAGGTCAGGAGATACAGACCAGCCTGTCCAACATGGTGAAACCCTGTCTCTACTAAAAATACAAAAATTAGCCAGGCTTGTCAGTGTGTGCCTGTAATCCCAGCAACTTGGGAGGCTAAGGCAGGAGAATTGTTTGAGCCCAGGAGGTGGAGGTTGCAGTGAGCCAAGATCAAGCTACTGTACTCCAGCCTGGGCAACAGAGTGAGACTCTGTCTCAAAAAAAAAAAAAAAAAAAAAAAAAAAAGGATGTGTCTGCCATAGACATTGCTGTATTATGCTCACTCAGAGGTGCCCATCTGTGGACGTGGTATGGTGGAAGAAACACTGGACCAGGAGGGCGAACATCTGGGCCATGGGTCCAATTTACCACGGATGTGTCGTCTCTGGTCCTTGGTGTCATCTTCTGTAAAACACAAGTGCTTGGCGGTGATGGTCATAATGGGATTAGATTATATCAGTGTTTCCTAATGTAACCTGAGTTACCTGAGAAAGTTTAAAATATATAGCTTCTCAAGTTCTCATAAGCACACATTTTGATTTATCATAAGGACTGGAATACAGTTTGGGAATCTGTACTTTTCAAAAGGCCCCCTTTTAGGCAATTCTGACATAAATCCCTGGACCAGATGATGTTTCAGGGGTTCCTCCCAGCTCTAAAATTTCATATCCTGTGAAGTATTGAGTATCATATCAGATCCAAGTAACCCATTCATCATTCAGCCTCCGGACCCCCACCCTGTCCTTAGTCCTTCTAGCCCTTCTTAGAGGCTGTCTTACTTCTAGCCCATCTGAAAAAGAAAGGGAAATGAAAAGGAAGGACTGGATCTCTTGATCCAGATCCTTACTTCCATCCCTCCTTCCATTCTCACCCCACCCCTATCTTCTGTCCTCCACCCCTACTAGATGTTGTATTCCAGCTCCAGGGCTGCCATGGGCACTCCAAGAGGAGACAAGGTACCAAAGTCCAAGAAAGAGACAGAAATTTTGACCCATCTCAGAATTTACACATGGACCTGAACCATCTATAGATTTTAGACTCCTTCCAAAGACATTTTATTCCTGGGGATGACACTGGGTATTTTGTACTCTAATTTCTCCTTCTGCCAGATGGTCTATAAGGTTGGAGCTCTTTTAAAAAAGTGCCTAACATTCCCATTTTAATGTAGGGTTTTGGATATTTACTGATCTCCTTCCTGCTTGCTTCCTTCTTTTCTTCTTTCCTTTCTTCCTCTCCTTCTCCTCTTCTTCCTCTTCCTGCATCTCTTCCTTTCCCCATCAAGGAAAGGCCTGGGGCTGGAGTGGGGGTGGGTAGAGGGTTCTGATTTCAGTTTCTTCCCACCTATTTAGAGAGAAGTGTGAGTATTCAGCTCACCATGGAGCCAAGACAGACCGTGCCTCACCAGCTTCTTGCAGCTTTACGATGAGTCTCTCTCCATTTCACAGGGCAGTTATTACTCATGATTGATGCTCACGGGCCAAGCCTAAATGTGTGGCACACTCCCCATACCACACACAGACACAAACATCTGCCTGGCTCACGTGAACCGGGGTGAGGATGCCATTTCCACCTGGGAGAAGCCACGGGATCAGGCCTTCTCAGCAGCCTCCACTGGTGTCAGGGGGAACAGGGCATTCGGCTGTTGTGGGTCTGCCTTTCCGGGACTAGCATCCATGGAAGATGGGGTCCATCACCAACGTGGGAAGATGCGGGAGGTGAGCGCCTCATTCCAGAGCCAGAGGCTGTGTCGGCTTCCGCCTTCTATCTTCAACCTTGGCTAATGACAGCTGGCCGATGCTTGGCCATGATGACAGGCCTTTTCGAAGATGTATTTTTACCCTCTGGACAAACAGCAGTTGGCAGGAGTGGGGCGTTTTTATGAGTTGAGGTACTCAGGACTGGAAAACAAACAGCCAGTTGATGAGCCGGTCTTATGGAAACTTGCACAAATAATAACAAAGAAAACATCCCGTCCCTCGTGCCTGGGTGAGGGGATATAAAAGCTGCCGTCCAACTGGCTGGCCACGGTCAGTCGTGGGGAACTCCGGCTGCATTACTGACCTGCGAGCTGACAGGCCAGGACCATGGGGTGCTGCCCGGGGGACTGCTTCACCTGCTGCACCCAGGAGCAAAACTGCTGTGAAGAGTGCTGCTGTCAGCCGGCCTGCTGTGGCTGCTGCGGCTCCTGCTGTGGCTGCGGGGGCTCTGGCTGCGGGGGCGGCTGCTGCGGATCGTCCTGCTGTGGATCTGGCTGCGGGGGTGGCTGCGGAGGCTGCGGAGGCTGCGGGGGCTGCGGCGGTGGCTGCTGCGGATCCAGTTGCTGTGGGTCCAGTTGCTGCGGCTCCGGGTGCTGTGGGCCTGTGTGCTGCCAGCCCACACCTGTATGCGACACAAAATGAAGACCTCTCCCTCCGCCACTGATGCAGTCCCACCGAAAGCCTCCATCTGCTCCAGGGGGACAGCCCCTCGTGTACAGAACCTTCCATGCCCCCAAGACAGTGTCTTGCCTTTCTCTGATTTGCAGAGGAGAGCTTGTTCTCCAACGCCTGCTCTGGTATTTCGAGGCACTGAGAACAAGAGCCGTACTCTGATGCAACATTAAAACTGGGTCACAACAAAGTGACCCCAAGCTCAAGGGTGAATCCCCAATACTTATCGATTCACGTGAAGTTCGATGTCTTGTACTATAAGACATCCTCTTCTTCAAGGTATCTTTGGGACTGATCCTTCGCCCTGGCTTTCTGCTGCTTCTGAGATGCAAAAAAAAGTCTACCTTCTTTGTGATCCTCTTAATAAATTTGAGCATGCTGGCATAACCTGGTTAGTTCTCTTGCCTCTTCCTTGATCTCCCTGCTGAGGACTGGGTTAGAAAAATTCCCTCTGGCATCTGTTTTAGGGTTTTTGAAATGTGGGTTTTGGATCACCTGCATCGGAATTACCTGGGAGCTTGTTAAAACTGGAGATTCTGAGGCCCTCCCTAAGACATACAGAATCGGAATCCACCCAACCGTGGCCTGGGAATCTGTATTTTTAACAAGAACCTTAGATAATTCTTATGCACTGAAGTTTGAGAACCATGGATCTAGACGGAAGCTTCCGTGTGCTGCATGAGATTCACTTGAGAAGCTTTTAAAAATATAGATCCTTGGGTTTTATCACTGGAGATTTTACCCATTAGCTCTAGGGCCTAGAGTCCCCCCGGACCTGTGTTTTTAAAACCTCCTGGGCAAATGCTGATGCTGGCCACATGTAATGGTGATTGAAGGGCATGGCTTTCTTCTGCACTACAGTTCTCCTAGGATGGCTCTGCAGGAGGGCTTCAGGCTTGATCGGAACTTTCTGGCAAAGTGGGAGAGGAGGCGTTGGTAAAACAAGATTGGTTCTGAATGGAAAGGAGTTCTAATGGCAAAGCTTGTGAATTCACAGTTTCTGAGGATGTTCTGCGCAGCACAGTCTCTTCTTCCAGCCTCATGCTCGGCCGGGTCTCACTTTTCCGTGCTAGGTTGTCTTACCTGGAACCAGCTACGTTTCTTCTGCCTGAGTCCTAGGGAGCAGGGAGTGAGTACATCTCTGCTAGGCAGGGCCCGGCCGAGGTGTGTGGGTCCACCGGGGAGCTTAAAACTCAAAAGATAGTTGATTCAACCTCTTGTTGAAAGTGATCTTAAGCTGTATGTAGAATACAACTAATTTTACTCTTGCCCTGGAAAAATAATGTTTACTTTTATGCCTACAAAGTGATGTTTCATTTGACAAAGAAAAATTGTTTTCTGATTAGAAGCATAGCAATGATCTTTGAAAAATGAAGAAATACAAAAATATATAAAGAATAATAGTATTCTGAAGGTTCACCACTTGGTTTATTACTGATAAGCTTTCCAGACTCTTTTCTAAGCATATTTATGATAAAAACTGGGATTATGTTGCTTTTACCTTTTTCTTCAAAAAATTGTTTCTTTTTTTATGGTCAACTTTATTGAAATATAATTTACATATAATAAAAAGTTCCCATTTTTAGTGAACAGTATGATGTGATCTGACATTTGTACATACTTATGTAACCACCACTGCACTCAAGATCTTTATGGAACTTTCCATCACCCCAAAAATTCCCCAGTTTGCCCTTATAGTCAGTTTCTCCCCTATCCCCAGACCCTGGCAACCATCAACCTGTTCTTTATGTTACTATAGATTTCACCATGTCTAGAATTTCATATAAAAGAAATAACGCAGTGCGAACTCTTTTTCATTTTGCTTAACATGTTTTATATCTATTCATTGTTGCAGGTATCAATAATTCATTTTTTTCTACTGAATAGTATCCCATTGTATAGATAAACTACATTAAAAATATATTCACCTACTTATGGGCATTTGGATTCTTTTGCATTTCTGGCTGTTATGAATAAAGCTGCTATGAGCATTCTCGTAGAATTTTTTTTTTCTTTTTTGGTGAACATATGTTTTATTTTGGATACTTAGCAATTGGATGGCTGTTTAAATGGTAAGTGATTGCTTAACCTTATATGAAACTGCCGAGTTGTTTTGCAAAGTGGCCACAGTATTTTGTATTTCAGCCAGCAATGTCTGAGAGTTCCAGTGTCTATGTCCTTGCTAACACTTAATATTATCAGTCTTTTTATTTCTAGCCATTCCAACAGGTATATAGTGGTAGGTCATTGTGTTTTCATTCATTTACGAACCCAGCAGTATTATTAGCATCTTCTTTTGGAGAGAACCTGAGATTTGACTCTGCCCTGGCTCAGTTTCAGACTCTACTATTTGAGCCATTTTCATTCTGGCTGGAATTGGCCTCCTAGGAACTGGTTCTTTAACTCCCAAGACAAAGCCACAACCAGAGCAGGAGCTGCCAATGGGATGCACCTGTCCAGAGCCCAGAGAGTCTGCATTGAGTAGCTGTGATTCAGAGCAGCTGATTATTCTATTGCTCATGGTCATGCCTCCTGGATGCATGAGCGGAGGTAGTGATTTTTGAATTACTGATACAGGCTTGCCCTTCTTAGCTATCCACAGAGGTTCTCATTTATTCGTTTAATAAATACTAATTGTGTGCCTCCAATGTATCAGCTGCTGCTCTGGGTGCTGGGTATACATCTGTGTGTAGACAAGGTCCTTGCCCTCATGGTGCTTATATGAGGTCAAGGGAGTGATAAGAGCTGTAAAGAAGAATAAAGTAGAAATGGGCTACATAGTTGAACGACCTGCCTTTTCATTTAGCAGGGAAGGATTCTTCGAACAGATGACATTGCAGCACAATGGATGGGTTTCTTGGCTGAGAGAGTTTATGAGAAATTTGTTTGTGGGGCGGACTTCCATTCACCACTGGTTTAGCTGAGGAAGAGAAGTGAATGGAAAAGAGAAGGGTCTCAGCGGCTGCTCTGCCTTTCCCTCTGCAGGCCTGTCCAAAAGTCCTCTTTGCCCACTGCTTGAGAGCCACATTTAAAAGAATGGCACTCCCTGTTCCTAATCTTCCATTTTCAGCCACCACGACCCATCTCTCAGGTCTCCGAACCTACCTAGTTCAGGTTGTTGCCATGAAACTTCTGAGTAACTGCCACAGACCCCTAATGGTCTGCTTGCCTTCAGACTTGCCCTCACCCTCTCTTCTCCACATCCAGAGAGAGGGCACATCTTTCTGAAAGGGCAACCCCAATCAAGTTACTCCCCTGCTTAAACCCTTATTATCATTAAAAAAATACAACTTCTTAATCATGGTCCACAAGACCTTTCATGATTGGGTGCCTAGTAACCCCTCTAGCCCCACTGCTTTTCCCTCCTATCCCCTCTGCTTTTCATCCTGGCTATGTTGAATCATTTGCTGCTTGCCAAATGTAATGTGCTCTATGTCTTTGATTTCCACATCTTATCCTTTTCCTGCCTTTATGACCCCCTTTTTGTCCACTGTCTTTATTTTTATTTTTATTTTTTTGAGACAGAGTCTCGCTGTGTCGCCCAGGCTGGAGTGCAGTGGCGTGATCTTAGCTCACTGCAAGTTCTGCCTACTGGGTTCATGCCATTCTCCTTCCTCAGCCTCCTGAGTAGCTGGGACTACAAGCACCCACCACCGTGCCTGGCTAATTTTTTGTATTTTTAGTAGAGACGGGATTTCACCGTGGTCTCGATCTCCTGACCTCGTGATCCACCCGCCTCGGCCTCCCAAAGTGCTGGGATTACAGGCGTAAGCCACCGCACCCAGCCCTGTCCACTCTCTTTGAGCCTTCATTTTACTTGCAAAGGCTTCTCTAATTCCCCCCAAAACATGTCTTTTTTTCTTTTTATTTTTCTTTGGGACAGAGTCTTGCTCTGTTGCCCAGGGTGGAGTGCAGTGGTGCCATCTTGGCGCACTGCAACCTCTGCCTCCCGGGTTCAAGCAATTCTCCTGCCTCAGCCTCCCAAGTGTAGCTGGAATTACAGGCACATGCCAGCATGCCCAGGTAATTTTTCTATTTTTAGTAGGGATGGGGTTTCTCCATGTTGGCCAGGCTTGTCTCGAACTCCTGACCTGAAGTGATCCACTCACCCCAGCCTCTCAAAGTGTTGGGATTACAGGTGTGAGCCACCATGCCCAGCCTCCAAAAACCATATCAATATCTCTCCTGGGTGCCTCCAAAGTGAGGGTCTCAGGGAGCTGTCACAGTCAGGCAGTGACCTCTCAGCACTCACAGGAAGCATGGCCACCTCTACCATGTCTGGCAGATGCTGTTCTAGGAAATGCCTCTCCATGCCAGCTATCTCTCTCTGCTGCATCCACCCCCTGCATCCCTCTTTCACAACACTTGCAGTCTGTACCATACTTGCTTATAGATGTGTCTATCTCTCTTCTAAACTTGGGCTCCTTGTGGCCAGAATTGCAACTCACTCTTTTTGTATTCATCACACAGAACCCAGTGTTGGCTGAATTGAGTGCAGAAATAAAAGAGAAACTGAGTCAATGATTGCATGAATTAATAAATGAAGGGAGGGATGAATGGATGGCACAATGGACGGCAGAATGCCTCAGCTTTTCCAAGCAAGAGCCTGCCTTTTGTGTTGATGAAAACGTATGGTGGAGGAAAACTAGGCCCTTCACTGAGCAAGATGTTAAGTCCTGGTGTTCAGAAACCTACGATTCATTTCTCCCTTCATCTGTCTCAAGAGTAGCAAAGACGAGTCTCTTGTTTACAAAGTCTTTGAGAGACACACCTGAGAAGTCTCTTGTTTTCACTCTTGACCCTTTGGGTCTTGGAGACTTCTTCTTCTTTTTTTTTTTTTAAAGGAACTGTCAAAATCGTTAAAAGCAAGGAAGACCCTGGAGGTCTAATGAATGTTTGAGGAAGAGCAGAAAGGCTGGGTTACATGCTTTCCAGGGACAGGTCAAGCCAATGTTCTATGCTTATGGGATAGCGTGGAGGATGGCGGTGGGCTGAGCCGACGGTATGTGACTTTGACGAAGTCTTCTGAGAAAGGTAGGTCTAGACAGGTTGGTGAGAAGGAGGGACAGCAGCCTTAGATCAGGGACAGGCTGTGTGTGATCTTCAGCAAGTGACTGAAACTTTCTGACCCTCTGACCCCATTTCTTCATTTCTTTTTCTTTCTCTTTTCTTTCTTTCTTTTTTTTTTTTTTTTTTTTTTTGAGACAGAGTCTATCTCTGTCACCCAGGCAGGAGTGCAGTGGTTTCATCTTGGCTCACTGCAACCTCTACCTCCTAGGTTCAGGTGATTCTCCTGCCTCAGCCTGCCAACCATTTGGGATTAGAGGTGTGCACCACCATGCCTGGCTAATTTTTGTATTTTTAGTGGAGATGGGGTTTCGCCTTGTTGGCCAATCTGGTCTCAAACTCCTGACCTCAGGTGATCCGCCTGCCTCGGCCTCCCAAAGTGTCGGGATTACAGGCATGAGCCATGGTTCCTGGCCCATTTATTCATTTCTAATGGTGGAGAAAAATCTCTGCCTCGTGGGATTGCTGGTGGTTTTAAGTAAGATCATTACTGTGAGGTGCAGTCATTTAAAATCCAGTCCAGTTGTTCTTCTCCCAACTGAATTCATCACCTCTTCTCTCAATTAATCTCTGTATGCCTATTGTTGAACTTATCATTGTATTGCAGTGAGTTTGTCTGCATGCTTATCTGCCCACTAGACAGCAAGATTCAACAGAATGGGTGAATAGGTCTTATTCCTGTGGCATCCTCTGAACCCAACCCAGGGCCTTGTATGGAAGACTAGAAGTTGGATAAATTATAAGTTTCATTCTTCTTTCCCTGTTCACAATGCTCAGAAACATAGATCATCCAGTTTGGAGGTGAGGGTGCTTCTTCCAAGACTACCTGTAGCTCTGAGGATTCCAAATTTAGCACATCAGTAAATAAACAGCTTCTTTATGGGTAGATAAACAGCTTCCAGATCAACAAACGGTGGTATAATAAGATGTTCCTCTGCAAACTGGCCCAAACAACAATGAGGAAAAGATGCAGGAGTCCCAAACAGAACACGCCAGTGAGGGGATATAAAAGTGAGGGCCTCAGGAAGCTGTCACAGTCAGGCAGCGACCTCTCAGCACTCAGCACAAGGAAGCACGGCCACCTCCACCATGTCTGGTAGTTGCTGTTCTAGGAAATGCTTCTCTGTGCCAGCCATCTCTCTCTGCTCCACCGAGGTGAGCTGTGGAGGCCCCATCTGCCTGCCCAGTTCCTGCCAGAGCCAGACATGGCAGCTGGTGACTTGTCAAGATAGCTGCGGATCATCCAGCTGTGGACCACAGTGCTGTCAGCCCTCCTGTCCTGTGAACAGCTGTGCCCAACCCCTGTGCTGTGAGCCTGCCATTTGTGAGCCTTCTTGCTCCGTGAGCAGCTGCTGCCATCCCGTGTGCTGTGAGGCCACCACCTGTGAGCCTTCTTGCTCCGTGAGCGGCTGCTGCCAACCTGTGTGCTTCGAGGCCACCATTTGTGAGCCTTCTTGCTCTGTGAGCAGCTGTGCTCAACCTGTGTGCTGTGAGCCTGCTATTTGTGAGCCTTCTTGCTCTGTGAGCAGCTGTGCTCAACCTGTGTGCTGTGAAGCTGCTATTTGTGAGCCTTCTTGCTCTGTGAGCAGCTGCTGCCAACCTGTATGCACTGAGGCCACTTCCTGCCAACCAGTCCTCTGTGTGCCCACTTCCTGTCAGCCTGTCCTCTGCAAATCCAGCTGCTGCCAGCCAGTTGTCTGTGAGTCCAGCTGCTGTTCAGCTGTCTGCACCCTGCCTAGTTCCTGCCAACCTGTGGTCTGTGAGCCTGCCTGCTGTCAGCCGGTGTGCCCGACACCTACCTGCTCTGTGACCAGTGGCTGCCAGGCTGTCTGCTGTGACCCCAGCCCTTGTGAGCCATCTTGCTCAGAGTCTAGCATCTGCCAGCCAGCTACCTGTGTGGCTCTGGTCTGTGAGCCAGTTTGCCTCCGCCCTGTCTGCTGTGTTCAGAGCCCGTGCGAGCCATCTTGTGTCCCCAGCACTTGCCAAGAGCCTTCTTGTTGTGTCTCCAGTATCTGCCAACCCATCTGCTCTGAGCCCAGCCCCTGCTCACCAGCTGTCTGTGTGCCCAGTCCATGCCAACCTACTTGCTATGTAGTCAAGCGCTGTCGTTCTGTCTGCCCTGAGCCAGTTTCCTGCCCATCTACCTCCTGCCGACCTCTTTCCTGCTGTCCAGGGTCTTCTGCATCTGCCGTCTGCCGACCAACTTGTCCTAGGACTTTCTACATACCCAGTTCCAGCAAACGGCCTTGCAGCGCTACAGTTTCCTACCGCCCGGTCTCCCGTCCTATCTGCCGCCCAATCTGCTCTGGACTCTTCACCTATAGGCAGCCATATGTGACATCCATCTCTTACCGTCCCTCCTGTTACCGCCCATGCTACTCCATCCTGCGCCGCCCAGCCTGTGTCACTTCCTACTCTTACCGCCCAGTCTGCTTCCGCCCGTCTTGCACTGAGTCCGACTCTTGCAAACGGGATTGCAAAAAATCCACTTCCAGCCAAGTGGATTGTGTTGACTCAACCCCCTGCAAGGCGGATGTCTCAGAAGAGGGTCCCTGCCAGCCCACTGAGGCCAAACCCATCAGCCCAACCAACCGTGAGGCTGCAGCAGCTCAGCCTGCTGCCAGCAAGCCTGCCAACTGCTAAACTGGCTTCAGTCCCCCAATTCTTGCAAAGCAAGCCACCAGCTAGAGACAAAACTACACTGTCCTCCCCAAAGCTCATTATGACTTAGCTAGGAGCTCTTTCTTTTTTTTTTTTTTTTTTTTTTTGAGACGGAGTCTTGCTCTGTAGCCTGGGCTGGACTGCAGTGGCCTGATCTCAGCTCACTGCAAGCTCCGCCTCCCGGGTTTACGCCATTCTCCTGCCTCAGCCTCCGGAGTAGCTGGGACTACAGGCGCCCGCCACCACGCCCGGCTAGTTTTTTTTTTGTATTTTTAGTAGAGACGGGGTTTCACCGTGTTAGCCAGGATGGTCTCGATCTCCTGACCTCGTGATCCGCCCGTCTCGGCCTCCCAAAGTGCTGGGATTACAGGCTTGAGCCACCGCGCCCGGCCGGAGCTCTTTCTTTCTGCATTGTTACTCACCATCTGCTTACACCTCAAAGAACTCATCAGAAATGTCAGTATCCTGATCACTGAAATGAAGGCCTTCTGGACAGTGAGAGGGAGACATTCCAGGTTCTTGTCTTCTGCTGCAATTAAGCTGAGAAAAACTGCTTTGCCACATCATCTCAGGTCTCTTTCCTGCACGTAGTCTTTTCTGTCACCACGTATGTGCTCCCTTGCTATGCATGCTTGTGTTCCTTAGGGACTTCTCCAATCAAGTAAAACATGTAACTGTCCAATAAAGGTGGTTAAGCTGAAGCGACTTGCTGTTCTCCTTGCTCTTCCATTAATGCCATAGTCTCATCAGTGACTTGCTTCTTCTTCGACAGCAGCTTCATTCAACCATCCATCCACCCACCCATCCCTCAGGCATTATTAGATAGCAGCTAGGTGCCAGGGATTGTGTTTAGCTCTAAGGATAAACAGAAGTCTCAGTCTTTGCTCTCAAGAAGCTCACTCTCTGGTGGGCAGCAAGACAATTATGACATTCCTTTGTGCCAAGTACTCGGAGATAAGCACAGAGCACCATGAACTCAGTAAAGCGTGGTGGGGGAACAAGGAAAGAATTATTGGAGAATGTGATACTGGCATCGAGTCTTTCAGTATGAGCAGGAATCAACCAGCTACAAATAGGAAAGGAGAAGTTTTCTAGGCAAAGGAGACATGTATGAGTGAATGGGGCTTGAGAGTAAATTGTTCATTAGGTGAGGCGTGGACAGAGTTGTTCTTAGAGGAATGAGCCACGAGGTCAGGTTGTAGACAGTGATCTGTCTATGTTGGGCCTTGCATGCTAGACAGAGGTGTCTGGGTTTGATGCAGGGCTGACATGAAGGCATCAAGGGGCTGCATGCAGGGAGGTGACAGGAAGGGCACCAGGTTTTGGAACATCCCTCTGGCCTTGGTGTGGAGAACTCAATGGAAGAACATGGTTCTGGATATAGAGAGGCTGGGGAGGAAAGGAAGCCAATTTTTTTTGGGTCCACAGTGGAAGAAAAATAAGTGGAGATCAGAGATCATACTTACAGCAAAGAAGGTTGGGTAACTTGGATTTCTTGTGTGAGAATTTTGTTTATGTTCTCCTAGTTCCTCCAAGACACTCATAGGATAAATTCCATATCTTACAATCTCCAAGGACAGAGTCTCTTCAAAGCAGTCACTCCCTACACTTACTGCACAGAATGGAGGCCTATTCCTTGTCCTCAAGGTGCAGGTTGAGTCATCCAGAGCACAGTGTGAGGGTCGACCAGGGCTTCTCAACTCCAGCGTTATTGACGTTTTGGGCTGGGTGATTCTTTGTTGTAATGGCTGTCCTGTGAATTGTAGGATGTTAAGCAGCATCGCTGGCCTCTATGAACCAGATTCTAGTAGCATCCCTTGAGGGTGATGATCACAAATGTCTCCAGACATTGCCAAACATTGCCTGGGAGTGCAAAAATCACCCCTGTTTGAGAATCACTGGGTCAGACTATGGTAGAGGGAGAAAGTCAAAAGCAAAACTTAACACATTGATGTTGGAGTTACTGTCTCATCAAGCCATTGGGATTTATCATTGTCTCCTTCCAGAGTCAAGAGGGGAGCTGGCCAGCCGGATGCTGTGGCTAATGCCTGTAATCCCAGCACTTTGGGAGGCCCAGGTGGGCGAATCATCTGAGGTCAGGAGTTCAAAACCAGCCTGGCCAACATGGTGAAACCCCATCTCTACTAAAAATACAAAAATTAGCTGGTCGTGGAGGTGCACACCTGTAGTCCCAGTTACTAGGAGGTTGAGGCAGGAGAATTGCTTGAACCCGGGAGGAGGAGGTTGCAGTGAGCCAAGATCGTGCCATTGCACTCCAACCTGGGTGACAGAGAGAGACTCCGTCTAAAAAAACAAAACCAAAACCAACACACACACACACACACACACACACACACACACACACACAGAGAGAGAGAGAGAGAGGAGTTGGCTAGGGTTTTGAACCTCTGTACCAAGCATTGGACTAAGTATTTCATATGGATTACAGCAATTCTGTGAAGTAATATGCATTCTCTCCTATTTTTTCCCTGTACATAAGATGCAGAATTTGAAGGACAAACAATCCAAGTGCCCATCCATGGACAAGTAAATTGTAGTATATTCACACAATGGGATATCATACTGTGAAAATGACAGGACATGGGGACATGCAATAGCATGGGTGAATCTTACCAACATAATGTTGATTGATATAAATAAGCTCCAGAAAACCATACATGTGTGTATATATTTATGTATATTAATATAATGTGTGTATATATATACACACAGCCAAACATACGTGAGTGTATTGTTCAAAAACCGCAGGCACACATATGTATGAGTGTACATGCATTTATACACATACACACATACACAAACATATATATATACACACACACATATATATAAAGGGAGTGATAAAATTCATGATTGTCGTGGCTAGTAAGTAACATGCAAATGACTAAAACCCAATTCTTTCCAAAGCCTAGGTTCTGTGTGGATCATCATATTTCTCAATGTGGTCACAAGGTGTCTTTGTTGATACAGTGGGTGTTTTTAGTGCCTTGAACTATAGCAAGACAGTTGTTCTTGTGATTGAGAGGTTCCTTTAGGAGGAAAGAAAACAAGAGCAGAATCACTTAGAGAAAAATGGATGTAGAATGGATTGCTTTAAAACTATAAAAGTGGTATAGGATATTGGACTGAAGTTGATATGATTTTTCAGTTGTACTCATGTTCCCATTTTGATTGACATATTTGGTAAGACTGAAAGCATTAAATACTTCCTTTGGGAAGATGAAGAGCTTTGGGGTGTAAATATTCAGCAATAAAACACAGTGCATGGATTCCTGCAGATTGAAAGATGCCAACATGAGTAGAGACAAGAAGGAGGGCAAAAGAAGTGATCCATGGTGTGACATAGAAACCAATTGTGGGGAAAAAGGCATTTCAATGACAGGGGAGAAGGTTTTCCAGACATTGTTCTGATCAAAAACATTGCTCTTCTTTTTGAAATGAGGGTGAGGAGGGTGCCAAGGAGAAGGCATTTTGTAGCTGGGGGTTTGCAAAGTACCCTCCAGTGTTTCCAGTATTTTCAGTAATTTGTGAAGCAACCAAAACAAACAAACACCCATAAAAAACGAATCTGAGACACGGCAATGCAGTTGATGAAATTGCCATACTTTGAAGACTTAGGTAATTAGCTAACACATCCAACAGATGAGTTAGTGGCAGACCCAGAAATCAAGGCCAGCCCCATCTGGCTCCCCACACCATGATCTTTCCACTCCGTCATGCGCTCCAGTATGAACCAGACCAGGACATTGGCTGGTGTAGAACACTGGACCTGGCTGGTGATGCGGAGCCAGGACAAGCCCAGAGGAAAAGCAGAAGGGCCAAGAAAGTCCCTTATGAATTCCTCTTGGAAGGGATTGGTTTAACATTAACACCACTTTTCAGTGATTTTTTTTTTTTATTATCACTTCTGGCTGTTGTGTTTTTATTTGTATAGAATTCATATGCGTTGATGCCCTAGGGTGGGTTTGATCCTTCTTGATGAAATATTTGGCAGTTTTTTAAATTTCCAAAATTAAAAGACTGTGTTTGAGTGTATTGATAAGCAGAGGTAAGTACTCACACCAGTGTGGTCCAGTTGCTGATTACAGTCACTGGAATGGGCGGAGGATCCCCTGGATAGGGCCTGGGCAACCAGCCCACGAGCTGGCCTGCTGCCATAGGAGTGTCAGCCTGCAGCCACTATATCAGTGTCGCCCTCTCCCTGCCTCCCCAAAATCAGGGAGTCTAATAGGTGGTTAAGATCAGGGGTTTGGCGGTCAGACAAAGCTAGGTTTGAATTTTGTTTCTATGCCTTATCATTCGCATAATTTTGGGAACATGATTTAAACTCTATGAGTTAGTTTTGCCACTTCTTCCGGTTTTTTCTTTTCTGTTCTAAAAAAATATTGAGAGGAACCAATTTGGGGGAGATTTTAGGCTTCCTAAAAAGGCCAATGAAGTTTTACATTTTAATATTAACTTCATTTTAAACCTGGTTTCTTCTGTATTTATTACTTTTTTTTTTGCCACTTCTAACATAGTGATGACAATTATACTTACAAAAGTCATTGTGAGGATCCAATGAAAAATGCAGTCAAGGACTTGGTCTAGTAACTATGCAATAAATGAAAGTAATTTCTATTGTTATTATTAGTAATAGTACAGTAAACAAGTTTCAGGAATGCTAAATGGGAAGGTTTTAAAAAGAGGTGGAGGCACTTAAGTGTCCCTGGGTTCCATGGACTAATTTTCCATTTCCCATCTTGACACCCCCTCCCCAAACTGGGTCAAGGCTTCATTTCTGATTGAACAGCGCAAAGCTGCGTTCCTGGAGGAAGAGCAGAGCCGCTCTGGCTTGGTAGAGGCCCCCTGATGAAAGGTTAGTGCCAGGAAAGGCCTACTTCAGTAAGGCTGGGGAGCAACCTGTAAAAGAGACAGCTCATCCAAGAGCAGGCGCAGTGTCAACGAATCCAAATGCAGTGCAGAGCTCCCGACTCAACAGACACATTTTCAAAGTTGGAACAACATGTCCCAGGCTCCTGAAGCCTGTTAATCAGATGTTTGCATGCAAGTGAGTAAAAACAATAACAAGGAAAGATGCTGCATGTCATGCCAGCACCCCTAGTGAAGGACTATAAAAGCCCCTCTGTATCGGATGTCTTTCAAATGCAGGTATACTGAGCTTGCGACTTCCCAGAAAGGTCAGCACCAGCACCATGGCAGACAGCTGTTGTCCTGGAAACACCACAGCCATTCCAGCTGTGCCCACCATCACCACATACCCAGTTAGAAGCGACTTTCGGCATGCTCTCTGTTTGCCTAGTTCCTGCCACAGCAGAACGTGGCAACTGGTCACATGCCAAGAAAGCTGTCAGCCATCCATTGGTGCCCCAAGTGGCTGTGATCTTGCTTCGTGTCAACCTACCTGCCTCCCAGCAACGTCTTGTGTGGGTTTTGTTTGCCAACCTGTGTGCTCCCACGCAGCCTGCTATCAGTCTGGCACTGGTCAGCCTCCTTGTCTGGTTAGCTCATGTCAGCCATCCCGCTCGGAATCTACCTGTTGTCAGGAAAAGTGCTGCAATGCCAGTCCCTGCCAGCAAAACTCCTGCCAGGAATCTGTCTGCATGTCTGGATCATGTCAGGCAGCTTGTGGCCAATCAGTCTGCTGTGATGCTGGATCCTGCCAGCCATCCTGCTCTGAAGTGACCACCTGTCCGGAAACTTCTTGCCTACCAACCGTCTGTACAGTTAGTCCATGCCAACCAACTTGGTGCCAAGGAAGTTCATGTCAACCCGTCAGTGGTGAAGGCCAGCCCTGTAAATCAACTTATTATCAACCCATCTGCTATATTTTCAAACCTTGCCAATCAGCCCTCTACATGCCTGTTTCCTGCCAGCCATCGACTTGTGTGTTCAGTTCTTGCAATACTACTTGCTGCGTGCCTTCCCTTTGCCAGCCACTTCACTGCCAACCAGCTGCTTCCACATGCTTCATCTACCAGCCAGTGGCTAACTGCCAGGTCCCTTGTTCCGCAAAGGACTGTTGCAAACCAGCTTCCTGTGACACTGTGATTTCTGGCCAACCAACTTGTGATGGACCCACTTCTTATAACCAGAGTGGCTGCAAATCAGCTTGCTGTGTGACTGGTTTAGGCACATCACCCAGTGGTGCCTCCAATTGCTTGCCAACTTCATGCCAATCCAGCTGTGAGTCCAGCTTCTGCAAGGCAACACTTTGTTAATGGAGCACTCTTCACACCTCCTCTGAGGGTCTGCCGCTGTCTACAAATGCATAGCCATCCCTGGGTGCCTGCCTCCCACCGAGTACAAATGCTGCCTGCTTTCTAACTTTACCGTGAGTCTACCTCCACATTCTTTCCACGTGCAGACCAGGTAACTTGTCCAGGCACAAAGAGATCTTTCTTAACCAAGAATAACCTTTCAGCAACCATGGACTACTACACTGCTGCTTGCATTTCCTGATGATGTCAATTCATTTCATTTTAGCAGATCCTCTCTTGTTTATCTTTCTTGATGCTGCCTGGTCTTTCAGAAGACCCCTTTGCTGCTAGCTGCTAATAAAAATGTGACTGGTTAAGTATAATAAATAAGACTCTTGGAGTGCTTTCATTCCTACGCGCACCCCTATGTAGATTTCCTTCAGGTCACATTTGAGCACAATGAGCTTGAGTCATCTAAGTCAGTGGGTCTGCATTGGTCTGCAAGGGTAGCTGGTGTCTAGGATTATAGATTCTCCAGCTGGACGAGAGTAAGGGCAAACAGTTCACTGGCTTCCAAAATTTTCAGCACCAAGAGTTCTTTTGAGCTGAGTGGGCTCACTTTCCCTACAGTGAGTAGACAGGAAGTCAACAGCAAAAATGTTTCTGGAAAGCCACAGATGAAAACAAACATGAGGTATTGGCCATGGAGAATTGCTTAGGGTTAATTTAATTTTTTTTTTTTTTTTTTGAGATGAGGTTTTTGCTTTTATTACCCAGGCTGGCAATGGCGTGATCTCAGCTCACCGCAACCTCCACCTCCCAGATTCAAGCAATTCTCCTGCCTCTGCCTCCCGAGTAGCTTGGATTAAGGCATGTGCCACCACGCCAGCTAATTTTTGTATTATTATTATTTTTTTTAGTAGAGACAAGGTTTCTCCATGTTGGTCAGGCTGGTCCCAAACTCCTGACCTCAGGTGATCTGCCCACCTTGGCCTCCCAAAGTGCTGTGATTACAGGCATGAACCACCACGCTCGGCCAAGATTCATTTTAATGATCAATTTACCTAGTCACCAATTTAAATAAAATTAAAAACTCTTTAGAATTTTTTTGTCAGTTTGTTTGTTTGCTGCTTTTTTGACACTTTAAGAGA
The DNA here is from genome assembly GCF_047675955.1 of Chlorocebus sabaeus. Taxonomy (NCBI): domain Eukaryota; kingdom Metazoa; phylum Chordata; class Mammalia; order Primates; family Cercopithecidae; genus Chlorocebus; species Chlorocebus sabaeus. The sequence continues at coordinate 70,432,032 of NC_132919.1, forward strand.
CGGTTTTAAGAACCATTAGTTGAAGGGAACTTAAATGGGTAGGCTGATTTTCTTTTGGGGAAATCTTAGAGGAAGATTTACGGTGTTTTCTTGCAGCAATGGTACAGGGTCTTTCCTCCGGGGATTCAGCCTCTCCTGTAATCAAGGAGTTCTGTGTCTGTGAAATAATTTAGATCTAAAATTGCATGAAAGGTCATGACCCTCTACTGCGACAACTCAAGTCACAATGTTTGGCTGCCAGGCCCTAAGTTTGCTGAGTAGACCAAGTTATGCTCTAATAGGCCACCTACACATTTTGTTTCTAGGGATGCTATGATCAACGAGCCACTGCCAAAGAGCCCTGCAGGCCAAGGTACTTTGATGGTTGGTATGTTCCTCCTTCCTTCCCAGTAGATGTGCCTACCTTATCTTTTGGGGTGGGTAAGTACTGCTAACTTTTCTCTGATGCTCTGGGATTCCCTACTCCCCTCTGACACCAGGGAGTCCATTTGGAGGAGGTCATCCCCTACCATCTGGCCTACGGTGAAGAGTTAACTAACACAAAGCTGTTCAAGGACTCCTCTTGTTGATGTATTTCTCAATGAAGGGGGTGTCTTCTAGGCTTTTATGTGGAACATAGTTGTGGGGTGCACACTGTGTATGGTCAGTGCAGTCTAATGTTCTCTTTCCCTGCGCCTTTGGTCTCTCTCCTCCACATCATGCTAGAGAAGTTCTGGCATCTCAGCCTCATTACATGTAGATCACTGTTGAGTTCAAGTTTCAGTCCATTAAACAAGCTATTTTAGCCGCCTCCAGTTGCATGGTTAAATGTGATAAATCCGAAATCTCTAGTGAGTGCCATCACATCAACAAATTTGGGTCAATCTGGTGTTATATTCCTCCTTCCTTGGTCTAGACCTTTAAAAGTCTATTTTTTGTACACGTTCTTGCAGGTTTCTGCAGATATGTATTAGTAAAATCTTGCAAGTCTTTTGGTGTGTAAGTAAGTTTCTCCTGGGTTGTAGCATGCTCCTGTCCACTTAGAATATGTTGAAATTTGACTCTAGTTATGAATCTCGTGGCAACAGTGGTGGTTGTGGTGGATTCTAAGGAGAGCAAGCATCCTGTTTCAAGGCCACTCCAGCTGAGGTTATCACAGGATTTTCAATAAGAGCACACCACTCTTCTCAAGACAGTGGAGGGTCAGTTTACTTGTTTCCACTGTAAGGGAGGTTCAGAATTAATCTCACACAAATAAATGTTGTGTTTGATTTTCAGAAATCTTGGCCCTGTGGCTATAAGAAATAAGTGATTCCTTTAGGGTTGTCATGGAAACTCTAGATGGTGACTTGAACTCAGGGTTAAATGACTTGGGCCCAAGATTTTCTTTCTGCCAGCACTCAAAAGCCCCAAAACGATACACCACCTGAGTCCTTACAGTCATCATTACAGCCATGAGGGTCAAGTGGCCATTTGACTGTCATGACACTTGACCTGATTGGTACCTTGCCATAGTTAATCACAAGTGACGGCTTGATGAATCATGATGCTACACCATGCCATGGATTATTTTCATTTCATTTCCCACTGGCAAGAATTTTAGCACTGTGCTCAAGCCCAAGGGTATGACCAAATCAATCTCCAAATCCCATCTTTATGGAAGATCTTTCTTCCTGGTACCATTCCCAGTACCAATTCTTTATCAGTCAGAGTCTAATCAGGAGGGAGAAAAATCCATATATTAATTTGTACAGGGATGGTTAATATAAAGAATTATTAACTATTACAGGGGATTGAGATAAAGGGGGACTGGCTAGTGGGAGGTAAAGAGAACACTAAAAAATATAGGAATAGCAGATATTAAAATCTGTTACTGCTCCTAGGTCTGAGATAGGAAGATAATTCCCCACCCTCACCCCTAGGCTGAAGTCCAGACTGTGTTGGAGAGAACACAGCTGTGACTCACTGGATGGTGGTGAGGTTTGCTGAGATGCCACACTGGTGGACTTGCTGGAAATTTGCTCTGTGGAAAGCCACGTGCATTGCAAGAGTTGGTCTCCACTGAATCCACATGTGCTGCTTGTGCCTGGTGAAGAACACAGAAGCCAGGGAGAGAATACGTCTTTCCCCCAGTGTCTTTCCACTCCTTTCTATTGACAAAGTTTAACATTGTGTCAGCTGGCCAAGGAGAAATATTCATAGGATCCCTCTGTATTATCATAGAGCAGGCAATGAAGGGTGTACTTGTAGGTGAGCAGCAATAATTTAGTAACTAGAACACAAATCTTCATAGTTCACATTTTTTTTTTTGTCACTGATGTATACTTTGGAGCTGTAGAGAGATTATTAGTGGTTCTATCCCCAGTTTCAGAATCGCAAGGGTCACAGTCATGAAAGAAGATTCTGGGTCAAAAAAGAGGGGGATGGCCACAAGAACAAAATCTAGCATCTGAACATGGAAATGTCTAGCTGGAGAATTTCTACCCATAGTTGAATTGACTAATGTCAGCATTGGTAATTCTGCTTCTTGAATCCCTAGATACAGGTGGGTTTATCATTTCAACAGTTCAAGTAGCTAGATCTGTTCTAGTCTTCTGATGGGTATTTTCCTCTTATTTCTAACTATGTATGGCTATTGCCTTCAGTACCTTTTCTACCCACACACATGCACACATACATACATGCATACACATGCACTCACACACACACTCAGACACACATGCGTGCACGCGCACACACACACACACCACATTTCAATTTAGTTATATGGCTGCACTTAAGTTGATTTGTTTGCTCCATAATTTACAATGGCCTATAAAACATGCCTAGCCAAACCTGAGTAAAGAGCACTAAAAGACTGATTTTAGCATTTTAGCCTTCCCCATCTAACTGGCCCAGCTGATATCACCCCCTTCTGCCCCCCTGTCTTTTGGATGACTCCTGTCCCAGTGTAAATGATTGGGCTTCTGTCCTTATGTCTTTATGACCAGTGCCCTGACTTTCTCCTAGATTGGGCCTTCTCCCCAGCCTGAGGAGGGACCTTAGGATTTGCTCATAAACTTACCTGATGCTCACTGGCTGAGCATCTGTTGTTTCAATCCTCTCAATCACTGTGGTTTGTGGTTCTCATTAGTTAAATAGGTCTTGCCAGTATGTGTGGGACATTCTAAAAAAATCCTTATAGATGAAGGAAAACTAACCAAAAGAGCCCTGGAATAATGGGACATCAAGGTCCACACTGTGCATAGGCTGAGCTGGGACCTGAGTGGAAGGGAGGGGCATGATGTCAGGCGTGGAGGGTGGGCTCTGTATAGAGATAACTTCCCCAGAAACTTGCAGCTTTTCCTATTCTGGTGCCTCAACATACCAAAGCCATACCTTTTGCACTAGTAAGTGTGATCTTTTCTTTGTTTTTCTTATGATGTTTTACTCCATCCCAGGGAAGAAGTTTTTGATGAAATGTTATGGGCCTAATTAAAATAAATTATATATTGGTTATTTATATGGAATATAGGACTCACCCAATCGCCAACCCCTTCTCTCTCTCTCTCTCTTTTTTTTTTTTGAGAAAAAAAAATCCCAAAGTGTTGGGATTACAAGCGTTAGCCCCCAACCCCTTCTCTTTAAATCACTAGTTAGAAAGTTTATTTGTATAGAAGCAAAGAAATAATCAGTGCATTAACCTTTAGCATTCAAGTCAAAGTGTATCCTGTGGAAAGGTGATCAGGAATGTGGTAGACGAGAACCACCATTACATAAAGATACTTCCCTGTTGGCAATTCCTTTGCAGGGAGACTAGGACTTGCAAGTTAGCTAGGTGCCTGCTGGGTTCAACTAACTTGCCACTGAGAAAAGCACTGATCAAAGGGTGCAGCGGACAGTTGTATCTCTAATTAGGAACTTCACAGTGTGATCTCACTGGTCACTGAGGGACAAGAGTATGGGTGTTTGCCTTATGACCTACCTGCAAATGCAACTCAGAGGAGGACCTCTATGTTGATGGTGAGGAAAAAGCACTAGACCATGGCTCAAAGGAGAAGGACTGAGTTGCATCCTGGCCACTTATTTACTGTATGACCTTATGTAAGACCAATGTCCTAATCCACAACATGAAGAAGTTAGTTTATGTTACCTCTGAGGGCTCATTTGTTTACATGATCTTGTGAGTCTGTTGATGTGTTCTGTGAGGTTCTAAATATTCTCAAACTGATTAAGACTAAAGCCTGTTGCAACTCTGGAACCGATGGGAAAGAGATTTGGAAGGAAAAATTTTTAGTATGCCATAAAATAAGAAATGTGATTGACTAAATTATTTGCATCTGAGGTCCAAAAAGAAAACTAGAAACAAAAAGGAGGAGCGGGGAGAGAGGGAACTTGATACCACAAAGGAATTGCCATGGATGGAATGTCTCCCGGAAATGACATTTTGGTGGACACCCTGTGCAAAATCTCTCTTGAGACATGAATGGAACTGCGTAGAAGATGAATCCTTAAGAAAGCCTGTGAAAGAATTCTCGAAAGTATTATTTCTGAGAGATTTCAAAATTAAAATAAAAATTACATATTACTTTACAGGTATTAGATTTGCAAAAAATAGAGTGCTCTATCAGAGCCTAGCAAACTTATTCTGTAAAGGGACAGAGAGTACGTAATTTAGGCTTTGTGGGGCACATGGTCTCTGTTGCAACTACTGAATGTTGCCATTGTACCATTGCATTGTATCATTACATTTATAGACAATATGTAAGCAAATGAGTGTGGCTGGGTTCCAATAAAACTTTGTAAAAACGGGCTGGGGTTCTATTTGGCTCATGGTGAAACGGGAAAAGTTTCCTTGTTCCCCTCGCAGGGCGTGCAATGGGGGCATGGCAATGGGGGCATGACTGGCTTCTTCCGTGCCCCGCTGCTCAGACTTCTAGGGGAAGCGTGCAGATGGGCAGGCTGTGGGGCTCTGACCCCACGGCAGCGTCTAGGGGTGAGTGTTTACAGCTGAAGCCCCAGTGGATGTGTGTACAGGGTACTCTTCAGGTTAGCCTCCCTCCATAGGTGGGTTGTGTTAGTTAGCTCAATTAGACCCCCTGCCTTATTGCAAGGACAGAGGGCTTTCTGTATCCCAGGGTTTCCTGCCTTGGTGTACCGGAAGAATCGGATCACACATGGGCTTGGAGGATGAGTGCAAGGTTTTATTGAGTGGAAGTGGCTCTCAGCAGATGGTGCAGCCAGAAGGGGGATGCAGTGGGAAGGTGGTTTCCCCTGGAGTTGGGCCGCTCAGTCAGGCTCCTCCCACCCCGCCCCCACAAACTCTCCGTGGTTTCCCCAGTCGATGGCCTGCCGGCCTGCTGGCGTCTGCCGCGGCCTGTAGGTGTGCTCTTCCCCCGGGTTGTTTCTCTGGATGTCCAGCTGCCTGTGTCTCTTCCCACTAGGCACAGGATGAGGGCGTAGTGGGCCAGGGTGGTTCTGGGAAATGCAACATTTGGACACAAAAACAGAAATGCCTGTTCTCATTCTTTCAGAAATTCCTGTTCCCTAGGTCCATGGACACAGGTGGGGTGGAGTCCTCGCCAGGGACCCAGCCTTCTTCTCCCAGCACTCCCTGCCCCCTGCCCCCTGCCCCCCTCCCGTATCAATGGGCCATAGTTTTCTGACTCATGTGCTATATAACGCCAAGTGTTGGTGGGAGTGGGAATTTACATTAGCAATTTGCATTGCTAATGGGATTGTTGGCTTATTTGGTCACTTTAAAGAACAATCTGAAACTATTTATGTAAATTATGTAAGTGATGCTGCATGATCCAGCAATCCTGCACCTGAGTGTGTATTTCCAGAAAATTCTCACACAGGTCCATAGAGGGGTGTACATATGGATGTTCACTGTAGCATCACTGTGGTGGCAAGAACGTCAAAGGAAAGTTGGTGTCCACCACTGTGAAAGTGGGTAGGCAACTTGGTGATTCTCTTCGTGGAGTATTGTGCAGAAATTAGTAACAGTAGATTACATATACACAGTGTTGCATAGTTGGGTTTTTAAAAATTCTGCTTAAGGACAAACCAGAATGCTATTTATATAAAGTACATGTGTACTAAACAATAAATACTTTATAAGGATATATACAAATGAATTAAATAAATTTAATGTGCATTGAATATACATTAGACAGAATAGCATAGAGGCCTATAGGAAAAGAAGGGAGTAAAGGGAGAAGAAGAAGTAAATTAACTGATATATAAGTACATAAAAAATAAATAAGAGGGAGACCATGCCAAAATCACAGATGATAATAATTCAATTATTTATAACTGAGGTCCCAAAAGAATATTTTTTAAAAAAGGAAGGAGAGAGAGGGAACTTGACAGCAGAAAGGAATTACCGTGGATAGAATGTCTTCCAGAAATGACATTTTGATGGACACCCTGTTCAAATTCTCTCTCCCACATCTTCCATGGAGATTTCCATCATGCTAGAGGAAGGATATGGCTCTGGGAAGCAGAGGCACCTCATCTCACATTGCACAGACTTTTCAACAATGTTTCTTACAAGAGGATGCAGACATTGTTTAAGGAGTTACATTAACTTCAATAATTTGTTTATTGATACCAGGATTCTCAAGACACCTGAAACTTCGAATTTCATCTTATAATAGTTTTTTTTTCCTGACCCATCTAAGTCTGTATCACAGTTTTTGTTGTTCCAATGACAGATTTCTCAGTCTTATAGGTGAATGTGTTTACTGGCCATCTGCCAACATGCAAACTTCACATTCTAAACATGTCAGATGTGAAACATGGGTTGAGAAGCTTTGTATCTTTAACCACGCTTGGCAACAGTTTAAATGACATAGCATTTATTTTCTCCTTTTAAGTTTGCTAGAGCTTGTCCATAAAACATCTGAATCCCCTTTAATAAGCAATGTTCTGCCAAGCCTGAACATGTAACTAAATCTTTCTTTACCCTTATGTTCAGGGCAGGGGAACAATTTTAAAAACACAAGAAAATTTTGAGAAAAATATTACAAGAACCTGCCTCCCAGATTGGCATTTTCTTACTTCTGCTTTGGATCTTTAAAAAATTAATTGAAATGAAACATTAGACTTGTAAAGTTGAAGTCCCCTTTGTACCCCTCTTCAGCCTCATTTCCCTTTTTTCATCTCGAATATCACTTCTATCATAACTTTATTGTATATCCTCCCTGTCACTGTTAATTTATATAAAAATATAAACAACATCTCGCATTTATAAAGTATTTAAACAAGATCAAATATGAAGGATTGCAGACTTAAGAATTTACATATGAGATGTAAAATTATGCAATTTACTTTTTAAATTTCATTATTGCTTTTAAGAACTGTGCATTTTGATACATGGACCTGTTTCATTATATTAGTTATCTATTGCTGCATAACAGTTATCTCAAAACTTAGTGGCTGAAACAACAAATGTTTATTATCTCACTGTTTCTGTGGGTTAGAAAACTAGGTGTGGCTTAGCTAGATACCTCTAGCTTGGAGTCTTTTATTAGATGGTTGGTGAGGTGTTGGCTGGGGCTGCCGTCATCTCATGGCTCAACTAGGGAAGGATTCACTGTCAAGCTCATTTATGTAGGCACTGGAAGGCCACTGGTTTGCACCAATTGTTAGCCAGAGATATCAGTTCCTTGCCTCATGGGCTTCTCCATACTCTGGCTGATTGTCCTCATGGCACAGCATCTGGATTCTCCCAGAGGAAGCGAAGAGAAAGAGAGAGAGCAAGAGAGAGGACATTCAAGTGGAAGTCACAGTCCCTTTACAGCCTAACCTTACAACATGGTTTGGCTGTGTCCTCACCCAAATCTCATCTTGAATGGTAACTCCCACGATTTCCATGTGTCATGGGAGGAAACCAGTGGGAGTGATTGAATTAGGGGGATGGGTCTTTCCTGCACTGTTCTCGTGATAGTGAATGAGTCTTACGAGATCTGATGGTTTTAAAAAGGGGAGTTTCCCTGTGCTAGCTCTCTTCTCTCGTCTGCCACTGTGTGAGACGTGCCTCTGTTCAAGCTGGAAATTTGTTTGTATACGTAATTTTTAGAAAAAATTTGTGGTTCTCCTGTGAATCTTCTTGGAATTTATTAGACAAAAGTTATTCCCACAAATCATCTAGAGATAAACACTTGGGCCCCTGATGTAATAGCTGAGGACAATGCCCTTAAGTTTCCTAGAAGCCTCTTTGATTTATCTGAGAGTGTCTGTGAGGTTTTTTTTTGTTTGTTTTTTGGAGAGAGAGTCTCACTCTGTCACCCAGGCTGGAGTGCGGTGGTTTGATCTTGGCTCACTACAACCTCCGCTCCTGGTTTCAAGTGATTCTCCTGCCTCAGCTTCTCTAGTAGCTGGGACTACAGGCTCCCACCACTATGCCCGGCTAATTTTTGTTGTGAGCCCTTAAAAGGGACAGAAATTGTGCGCTCAGGGAGCTCGGATTTTGATTTTGAGACAGTAGCTTGCCGATGCTCCCAGCTGAATAAAACCTTTCCTTCTACAACTTGATGTCTGAGAGGTTTTGTCTGCGGCCCATCGTGCTACAAATATACTTATGCTTTGCTATATTTATTACTATTGGTCACTTAAAAGGGATTGCTTGGAAAGAACTAGATTGATTTTGCTAGGAATCAACCTTAAAGGGTAGAAGATTGTTGAAATTTGACCCTTTCAGTCTTAATCTTTGTTCCAAGCAGGAATCTGACTGGGGCTGCAGAGCTTGGTTTTTACCTCGTCCTTATCTTGCATAAGGAATGCTTTTGTTTAGGAAGAGGATCTGAAGGGTTTCTGGTCTGGGATAGGCCACAACCACTGTGGAACACAGTGATATTGAAGGATGGATAGGGCTTGCATGCTTTCCTTAGCGAGTTTATACAATCTATGCAATTTAGGCTTTCTTGATTTATATTCTAGAATAATGTCTATATTTATTTAAGTGGGAATCATTTTAATTTTATTTCTGATTTTTTATTCCTGTATTTTCGACATAAGTTACCTCCAAATCTACAATTTAATTAAATTTATCCCAGCTTTTGATCTTAGAATATAACGTTCATCCTTGTTTCCAGCATATCCACAAGAAAAACCCCAAGCTGCGTTACCTGAACCATGTGTCAAAAGAGGTTCTAAGGAGAAGGTTTCCAGTGATGAAAGAGCCGAGCTTTCCCTACTTTGAATGGAGGACACACAGGCTGGTTTTTCTGAAATTAATCCCTGTTCTTTCCATAACAATATTACATTGCACTAGAGGGCCTAACCTAGGGATTGTCTTTTATGTGTAATTCAAATTCTAAGAAGAATAAATTAACTATAGTCCAGTCACCACTGTAACTCACAGCAGGGGGGAAGGAAGAAGTATGTGGTGTGTCACTCATAACAAGTTGGTGATGTTAGATTATAACCAGATGAACAAAGACACACGCAAAATCATTAGAGTCAACCCAACACTCTGGCGATAATTCTACGTTATCATTATGATGACAATTCTGTATCACAGAGTAATCTTTTTTTAAAGACTTTGTGAGATAAGAAAGATAAACAAAGCCCAAGCAATAGAAGTATTACAAATAGTCAACAGATATGATGGTAGACATGAACTAAACCAAACATGAATTTCATCATGGGTGTTCACCATGCAATGGTGTGAATTAGAATGCATTGGTATCAGTGCATGATATCAGTCAGATATCATCTAAGACTTGGAATCTATGTTCAGAATGATCAAAACCAAATTATGTAGCGCCACATTAAAAAGATGGATATATTCAAAGTCTGGGGAATTGATTCAAGTCTAATTGAAGATGTAAAAATGTGAAACTTAAATTAGGGTATTGTTGAACCACAGAAAATCAGGGTTAAGACAAGTGCTGGGGCGAATGTTGGCAGCGCCCCACCAAGCAACTGCCCACAGGAGAGGGACTATGAATTTTCACATTCCATTGGTGAGAACTGTTGTGAAATGAACATGTCAAGTGTCATTCAACATTTACTTTATATAACTTCCTGTCTGATTCCTTACTCATGTGGTGGTTTAGAAGTTCCTGTTACTTAATTCTCCTGTAATTTAATAAGTAGACATCCTTGCTTTATGGGCTTGGCTAACAGGAGTCTGCTCTAAGGGGTGGCTTAACCCTTAGAATGTAAATAAAATCAGGTCTCTGAGTCTGCAAGGCTAAAGGCCAGACCCAGATACATTTATCAAGGTTGTGAATTCTACCTTGCATGCCTTTTGGGGAGACAGTCCTTATTTTTTATTTATTTATTTTTATCTCCAAGGGAATGCCAATTATCATGACAGTGTGTATGCTTTCTTTAAAGCATTATGTATGTGAATGCTTATGAAGTTTAGAGAATAACAACCTGTTAGCAATTAGCTAATCAAATAATGATGGGGCAAGACAGAGTGTTTAAGGATCTCAAAGAATCTCAGGCATGGAAGGAATCCTGATAAACTTCCTGCCATGTGTTGCCAGATCCAATGCTTAAGTGTGTAGTAAATGGAAATTCATACACCTGGGGTGGTCTGTTCCATTTCTAGGAAAATCTTTTTAAGGGCTTTTGGAGAGTTTCTGTACTCACCCTAGACCCCCTGAACTTTTTCCTCATTAGAAGCTTCTGTGACTATGCAATCAGAATGGCTTTTCTAAGCGCTTCCCTACTCTTAGTTCCATCCTCTATTCCAGTGCCCTTTGCAGGAAAATCACATTCATGTTCCTGTAAACATGACAATTATCTTCCTGCTCTGCAGAATGCAGTTCCAGCCAAGCAAGCATTTCCTTGCCTTGCTATCACAAATTTTTAGATGATCCTTTTGCAGCAAGCTTATCATCACTAACCTTTGCTTTCCAAGTCCTTCTCATTGTTAAAATCTAGATCAGGGTGATTTACCTGGATGCCTAAGAACCTTCTACTCAATGTTAATGATTCTGAGGTCTCCACAAAATATCTAGATTGTTGGATGTTCCTTCATCCCTTCTCCTTACTACAGCAGTAACTGTATCTTGTTTTATTTGGCCTTTATTTTATATCCTCCTTCCCTTCTTTCTTCCTGCCTTCCTTTCCTCTTACCTTCCCTCCCTTCCATTCTACCATCCTTTTCATACAGACACCAGTCATATTGAATAAGAGGACCCGTTTATTCCAATGTGACCTTACTTAACCAGTTACATTCTCAATGACCTTATTTGGCTATGAATTTCTGGGGAAGCAAATCAATCCAACTATTGGAGTATCTCAGAGCACGTCCATGCCCAGTGATAACCACAAATGAGTAACAGCAATCACAGTGGACAATGGTATAGTAACCAGCAGCTCAGACCCTTCTGTCTCTCTTCTTTCTCTCCTCCTCTCCTTCCTTCTCCTAGAATTTCTGGCTGTCCATCACAGTTAAGAAGCAAAGATTGGATCTGAGTGGAGCGAATGACAGATCACAGATGACATTTTCATTATCCTGTCCATATTTCTCGGATCTTAGTGTGCTTGAGTCAGTTTCCATTTGCCAGAATCTGTATCTCTGTGCCTAAGGGCTCTTGTATTGCAATTGCAGAAAGCCATGTCACCTGTGCATTCCACATAGAGGAATATCACTCAACTCAACCAATGATTCTGGAGAGCTGATTTACAAGACTCTAGCTCTCGTATTCCTGAAGATGGAGATTGCTAATTTATGTGTTTTCCATCATTTCTGATAGTTTTCCCTTTGGTTTAAGCTTTAGTTGGTCACTGTGATACTTACTGGCTCAATAGTGTACCCTTTTCTGTATCACTTCCCTGATCCCTAATGGTGTGATCTGCATTTCCCAATAAAATACTTTCACTGGAATATTTTTCTCAGTATCTGTTCTGGGAGAAACCACACTATGACATTACATTAACTCTCTCAGTCTCAATTCCTTCATCTCTACAATGGTAACACTAATACCTACTTTGAACATTTCCTAGAGAATACATATTAGTGAACATAAAGCATTTAGTCACTACCTATCAAGTAGTAGGCAACCTGGAACATATTAGTTCTTTTGTTCAGAAAACCTAAAAAATAATGTTAGTATTGAATATAAGAATATATTTATAATAACTAACTAGATCAACTAAATTCTTTCTTTACTAGCTTTATTGAGGTATAATTAACAAATAAAAATTGTGTATATTTAAGGTATAAAAGGTTATGTTTTGATATATATATATTCATTGTGAAATAATCATATATTTATTAGCTCACATAGTTACCATTTCCTTTTTATTTTTGTGGTGTGAACACTTAAGATCCACTTTCTCAGCAAATTTCAGGTATACAATAAAGTATTTTAAACTATATCCACGTTAGAGTGCACCAGATCTGCAGAACTTATTCATCTTATATAACTGATGTTGGTCATGAAAATGTGCTTGTTCTTTGTCTCCTTTACCCCATCACCCAGTGACTATCCCAATCAGTGGCTTTTCTCTCTTTCTGGAATCTTCAGAGCATTCCACATATACAGTCTCAAAAGATGGCATCTGTATTTTATAAGGAATAACTTAAGTTCCTTTTGTTTTGTCAATATGTATTCAGGAGAAGAAGAAGGAGGCCATATAAGAATGGAAACGTTACCTGCAAATACAGGAGATTATTCCTCCATTGTTAAGTCACCTTAAGTGCATGTCTTGCTAATGCTGAGTTCCAATGTAATTTTTATTTTAATGAGAGTTACATGTAAGTGCTCTTGGACAGAAAGAGAAGACCCAACCTTGAATCTGAGTCTGTCCATTTGTAGCTAAATAACATCACACATTAAACTTTTCTCAGCTGGAAAGTGGAGGTAATAAAACATGACTGTCTGTTTTCAGAATCAAATTAGGTAACATGTACGATATGCAATACGTGTGTAAATCTCATATCAGGAATGCTGTAAAATAAAAAAAAAAACATGTGAGATGCAGGACAGTTTTGAGTTTATTAAGAAACATAAAGGTAAGAGTCCCTGTTTCTAGGGAGATAACCCTAAATGATCATGAAAGGAATAAGGATATAAGAACCATGGGGAGGACATTGAAAATGAAAACATGACTGTGAAGACCATTGATCAGTTGCAAAACCTAAGTTTCTTAGAGAAACAGAATGAAACTCTTGACTTTAGAGTCAAGTTGAGACCATGACTCCAAATTGAAAATACAGGAAGGTGGCACATGATCCACAAGGTGTAAAGAAAAAGAGAATCAGGATGAAGTACTCTACCCTCACTTAAGCTGATTCACAAAGTGTTAAACATGCAGAGAAGTCACAAAAATTAGGGTGAGCAAAGTTCACCCTAAGTTCACTTTGTTGATTGTCATCGAAGTTTGAAAGTAAATTTGTCCTCCAAAAGATAAATCTATTGCCAGAGGGTTATTGTATGGGGATGATGGTCCTCTGTGGAATAGATCAGCAGCAAACAGGCTGGCAGCAAGTGCTCACACACATGGGCTGGAAACAAGTGGTCCTGCAGCAGGTGGTCTCACAGCAGGCTGGGCGGCAGCAGGGCTGGCAGCAGCTGGAGCCACAGCTCTGATCTAGGCAACCAGGCAGGCAGACACATGTAGGGTGGTAGCAGGTTCTCCTGCAGTAGACAGGTGTACAGGAGCTGGGCTGGCAGCAGCTGGACCCACAGCTGGTTTGGCCACAGCAGCTGGACCCACAGCAGATGGGCTGGCAGCAGGGTGTGCTGCAGCAGGAAGGCTGGCAGCAGCTGGTCACACAGGTGGGCTGGCAGCAGCTGGTCACACAGGTGGGCTGGCAGCAGGTGTTTTGACAGCAAGTTGGGCGGCAGCAAGGCTGGCAGCAGCTGGACACACAGCAGGAGGGCTGGCAGCAGGGTGTGCTGCTGCAGGTGGTCACACAGGTGGGCTTCCAGCAGGTGGTCCTGCAGCAGGTGGTCCTGCAGCACGTAGGCTGGCAGCAAGGGGAGCAACAGTTGGTCATGGTGTCAGGGGTGGAGGGTGGGTTTCTGTTCAGAGGTGAGTTTCCCAGAATGTGATGACCCCTTGCAATCTGGACCTTTTATACACCTGGCCTCCAAAGTTTCCACCAATCAGCAGGACTTTTCCTTGTTGCTGTTTACATTGTTTTCTATAGTCAGTTTGGGACTGTCAAAGGGGAAGTTGTTTCCTAAAGATTATGAATCTTTTTAAAGTAAGGGTTTAATATGTCTCTTAATTGTGTTTACTCATAGAAACTTTGTTTCAGATAAAAGGAAACCTGTCTCATCATCAGCATCGTTTCTGCTCTGACCATCTTCTCATTATGTGTTTGTTCCTGGTGACTGCGGAGGTTCAGGAAGTTCTCTCTACCTAGCCTCTTTCTTTGGCTATACCTAGGTTGGTAAGTGTCTGTGGGGAGAAGCATGATGTTGATATATTCACAGTGGTGAATTGAATCCATGCTTGGGACCAAGACTGTTCACCTACCGAAGTTTGATTCAAAGTTAACAGGCATCTCTCTATGTACGACCTACTTTACCTGTCTCTTCCAGTTCTACAAAAGCCACTTGGGAAGAGGGTGTTCGGCACAATGTGTTCCATGTGGCAGAGCAGAGCCAAAGCAAACAGGTAGAAAGAGGAGGAGTTCACTGGAATTCTCAAAGCATCAAGCAATCTACCTGCTGGGGCGACCATTCATCCTGATTTGCCTGGGACTGAGGGGCTTACTAACATGAGAATGTGCGACTGGGAATTACTGTGACATAACTGCTCTAGGTCCAGGCAAAGCAGTATGAGCTGTGGCTCTAGCCCTAATCCAGGTTACTGGCACAATCATTGCCATTTCTCTGTCTCTGTCTCTGTCTCTGTCTCTGTCTCTCTCTCTCTCTCTTTGTTTTCAATGAGGGAATTAGATGCGTTGAGATGATATCTGATTCCTCTTTGAGGTCTACCGTGTTTAAAACTTTTTAAATTATACCATTCATTTCAGAAGAATGCAAATTATTAATTTCCAGCTTGATACAATATTACATTGTAAATACATCTAAGTCCCCATGACCAGTTTACAAAACAGAAATTAATTCCATTCCATCCAAATTATATCTTTTTACTCATCTCCAAAGGTAGCTAGTCATTCTATCAAATTATAATCCTGTAGGTCAGTTTTGGATCTTTCTTTGACTTTATGTAAATAAAAATTATAGAATGTGCTTCAATGTGTTTTTGGCATAACCAAAAGCAGCAATTATAACCTGGTCATTTCATTTTGGATCCTTCATGTTAGCAGACCAGCAGGTAGATAAAGGAGTTGCTATTTCATGAGGGATAATTTTCATGAAGCCATAGAGTATAGGGAGAATATATCTGAAACTCAAGAGATTTACTATATGTATTTAAGTGTTATACTGCCATTAAAAACTATGGCAAATCAAGTGGCTGAAATTTATTTTCTCACAGTTCTGAAGGCTAAAATGAAGGTGTTGGCAATGTTGTTTTCATCTGAGGGCTGTGAGGGAAGTATCTGTTCCAGGTCTCTCTCCTTGACCTGTAGATGTCTATCTTCTCCATGTGTGTCTTACATCATCTTCCCTCTATATGCGTCTGGTCTCAATTTCCCCTTTTTATACAGACATCAGTCGTATTGAGTCAGAGGCACAATTTATTCCAATATGACCTTATGTTACCATATTGCATTTTAAATGACCCTATTTGAATATGAGTTATTGAGGACACAATTCAACCCATAACCTCGGAATATCTCAGAGTGTATCCATGCCCAGTGATAAACACAAATGAGTAACAAAAGCAACCACGGTTGGACAATGGTATAGTAAGTAACCCATCAGGCAGGAAGTTCTGAGCTACCTCATCAGGCAATTATCTAGACCAAGAGGAGTGCTGGTCAGTGGTGAAGGGGAGTATAGAACTAGTGGAAACTGATGGAGATTATGAATTTCAGAAGCACCCTATTACAGCAGCAGTTTCTTTCTTCTTCTTTTCTTCTCTTCTTTTCTCTTTCTTTCTTCCTTCCTTCCTTTCTTTATCTCTCTTTTTTTCTTTTTCTTTCTTTCTCTTTCTTTCTTTCTCTTTCTTTCTTTCTTTCTTTCTTTCTTTCCTTCTTTCTTTCTTTCTTTCTTTCTTTCTTTCTTTCTTTCTTTCTTTCTTTCTTTCTTTCTTTCTTTCTTTCTTTCTTTCTTTCTTTCTTTCTTTCTTTCTCTTTCTGTCTCTCTCTCTCTCCCCTTCCTTCCTTCCTTCCTTCCTTCCTTCCTTCCTTCCTTCCTTCCTTCCTTCCTTCCTTCCTTCCTTCCTTCCTTCCTTCCTTCCTTCCTTCCTTCTTTCCTTCCCTCCCTCCCTCCTTTTCACTCTCTCTTTCCTTCTCTCTCTTGCTCTCTTTCTTCCTCTCTGTGTATATTGTCTTCTTCCCGTATCTTTCTTAGTTTTTTCCTCCTCTCTCACCTTCTGTTCCTCCTCTTCCTCCTCCTCCTCTTTCTCCTGGAGTTCATGGCTGTCCACTACATTTAAGAAGGAAAGACTGGACTTGAATGGAGCAAATGTTACTGTAGACAGGTCTTCATTACCATACCTGTATATCATGGAACTTAGTGTGCTCTTACCAATTTCCATCTGCCTGAATCTGCACCTCTGTGCCTTAGGGCTCTTGTATTACAACTATAAAAAGTCATGTCACCTGTGCATGCTAAAGGGAGAAAAATACTCAACTGAAAATTCTAAAGAGTGGATTTATAAAGAGTCTAGCTTCTTCACTCCTGAAGTTTGAGAATTCAAAGTTGTGTGTTTTTCATCATTTCTGATAAATTTTCCTTTAGCTTAAGCTTCAGTTGATCTCTGTGGTACTGGCTTAATAGTATACCCTTTTCTGTATCACTTCCACAGTCCCTTCTGGTGTGATCTGCCCTTCCTAGTACACTATATTCATTGGTATCTTTTTCTCAGAGTATCTTCTGGGAAAAACCAAACTATGACATTACATTACCTCTCTCAGCCTCAATTTCCTCATCTCTACAATTGGAACACTAATGCCTACTTTGAAAGTTTTTTCAATACTTAATGATAATGTACATAAAAGATTTACACAATATGCATCAAATGATAGGCAACTGAAAACATTAGTTCTTTTCTCTCCAGAAAATTCCTAAACTAATTTTAATGTTGATGATAAGAATATATTTCTAATAATTAACTAGATCTACTTTTTTTTCTTTTACTTTAAGTTCCTGGACACATGTGCAGAATGTGCAGGCTTGTTGAATAGGTATACATGTGCCATGATTGTTTGCTGCACCTATCAACCTGTCCTCTAGGTCTTAAACCCTACATGCATTAGGTATTTGTCCTAATGCTCTCACTCCCCTTGCCTCCAGCACCCCCGACAGGCCCTGGTGTGTGATGTTCCCCTCCCTGTGTCCGTGTGTTCTCGTTGATCAGCTCCCACTTATGAGTGAGATCATGCGGTGTTTAGTTTTCTGCTCCTGTGTTACTTTGCTGAGAATGATGGCTTCCGGCTTCTTCCATGTCCCTGCAAAGGACATGAACTCATTTTTATGGCTGCATAGGATTCTATGGTGTATATCTGCCACATTTTCTTTATCCAGTCTATCATCAATGGGCATTTGGGTTGGTTCCAAGTCTTTGCTAATGTAAATACTGCTGCAGTAAACATATATGTGCATGTGCTTTTATAGTAGAATCATTTACATTCCTTTGAGTATATACCCAGTAATGGGATTGCAGAGTCAAATGGTATTTCTGGTTGTAGATCCTTGTGGAATTGCCACACTGTCTTACACAGTGGTTGAACTAATTTACAATCCCACCAACAGTGTAAAAAGCGTTTCTATTTCTCCACAGCCTCACCGGCATCTATTGTTTCCTGACTTTTTAATAATCGCCATTCTGACTGGCGTGAGATGGTATCTCACTGAGGTTTTGATGTGCATTTCTCTAATGATCAATGATGATGAGGTTTTTTTTTCATATGTTTGTTGGCCACATAAAAATCTTCTTTTGAGAAGTGTCTGTTCATATCCTTTGCCCACTTTTTGATGGGGTTGTTTTTCTTGTAAACTTGTTTAAGTTCCTTGTAGATTCTGGATATTAGACCTTTGTCAGATGAGTAGATTGCAAAAGTTCTCTCCCATTCTGTGGGCTGTGTACTCTTTTTGATGATAGTTTCCTTTTTTTTTTCTTTTTTTTTTTGAGGCGGAGTCTCGCTCTGTCGCCCAGGCTAGAGTGCAGTGGCTGGATCTCAGCTCACTGCAAGCTCTGCCTCCCGGGTTTACGCCATTCTCCTGCCTCAGCCTACCGAGTAGCTGGGACTACAGGCGCCCACCACCTCACCCGGCTAGATTTTTGTATTTTTCAGTAGAGACGGGGTTTCACCGTGTTGGCCAGGATGGTCTTGATCTCCTGACCTCGTGATCCGCCCGTCTCGGCCTCCCAAAGTGCTGAGATTACAGGCTTGAGCCACCGCGCCCGGCCAGATGATAGTTTCTTTTGCTGTGCAGAAGCTATTTAGTTTAATTAGATCCCATTTGTCAATTTTGGCTTTTGTTGCGATTGTTTTTGGCATTTTTGTCATGAAGTCTTTGTCCATGCCTGTGTCCTAAATGGTATTGCCTAGTTTTTCTTCTAGGGTTTTTGTGATTTTGGGTTTTGCATTTAAGTCTTTAATCCATCTTGAGTTAATTTTGTATAAGGTGTAAGGAAGGGGTCCAGTTTCAGTTTTCTGCATATGGCTAGTCAGTTTTCCCAGCCCCATTTGTTAAATAGGGAATCCTTTCCCCATTTCTTGTTTTTGTCAGATTTGTCAAAGATCAGATGGTTGTAGATGTGTGGTGTTATTTCTGAGGTCTCAGTTTTGTTCCATTGGTCTATATATCTATTTTGATACCAGTACCATGCTGTTGTGGTTACAGTTGCCTTGTAGTATAGTTTGAAGTCAGGTAGCATGATGCCTCCCGCTTTGTTCTTTTGTTTAGGATTGTCTTGGTGATATGGGCTCTTTTTTGGTTCCATATGAAATTTAAAGTAGTTTTAAAAAAAATTTTGCAAAGACAGTCAAGGATAGTTTGATGGAAATAGCACTGAATCTATAAATTACTTTGGGCAGTATGGCCATTTTCATGATATTGATTCTTTCTATCCATGAGCGTGTGATGTTTTTCAATTTGTTTGTGTCCCCTCTTATTTCCTTGAGCAGTGGTTTGTGGTTTCCCTTGAAGAGGTCCTTCATGTCCCTTGTAAGTTGTTTTCCTAGGTGCTTTATTCTCTTTGTTACAATTGTGAATGGGAGTTCACTCATGACAAGCTCTCTGCTTGTCTATTGTTGGTGTATAGGAATACTTGTGATTTTTGCACATTGATTTTGTATCCTGAGACTTTGCTGAAGTTGCTTATCAGCTTAAGGAGTTTTTAGGCTGAGATGCTGATGTTTTCTAAATATAGAATCATGTCATCTGCAAACAAAGACAATTTGACTTCCTCTCTTCCTATCTGAATGCCCTTTATTTCTTTCTCTTGCCTAATTACCCTGGCCAGAACTTCCAATACTATGTTGAATAGGAGTGGTGAGAGAGGGCATCCTTGTCTTGTGCCATTTTCAAAGGGAATGCTTCTAGCTTTTGCCCATTCAGTATAATATTGGCTATGGGTTTGTTATAAATAGTTCTTATTATTTTGAGATATGTTCCATCAATACCTGGTTTATTGAGAGTTTTTAACATGAAGGATGTTGAATTTTAATGAAGGCCGTTTCTGTATCTATTGAGATAATCATGTGGTTTTTATCATTGGTTGTGTTTATGTAATGGATTATGTTTGTTGATTTGCATATGTTGAACCAGCCTTACATCCCAGGGATGAAGCCAATTTGATCATGGTGGATAAGCTTTTTGATGTACTGCTAGATATGGTTTTTATAAACTTTATTGAGGTATAATTGATGAATAAAAATTGTATGTATTTAAGGTATACAAAGTGATGTGTGTGTATATATATACATATATATATAGTGAGATATAGTGAGATTTTCACCACAGTGTGGCTAATTCACATATTCATTAGCTCACATACTTGCCATTTCAGGTATAAAATAAAGTATTTTTAGCTATAACCACACTACTGTACAGTAGGTCTGCAGAACTTATTCATCTTGCATAACTGATGTTGGCCAAAGTGAATGTTTTAGGTCTTCATCTTCTTTACCCTGTCACCCACGAAGAATCACAGTCAATGGATTTTGTCTCTTAGCCAAGTCTTCAAAGCATTCTAGGTACACAGTCTCAGAAGTTGGCATGTGTCCTGGAAGTCTACATTGTTAGGTCATCAGAGGTATTTCTAGCACTTCCATGCTGGTAGGAGGTCCCACAAAGGTAACCCAGGCCCCAGACTTTTCTATTTCTCTCAGAGCCAGTATAAATCGGTCCTTCCATTAGTGAATACTTGGGTTGCATCATCAGTTTGGGGCCAACAGCACCAGCCATCTGTCTACCATGACTTCGATGAATGAACACATTTTTCTACTTTTAGTCCTTCTTACATTCTTCTGATTTCCCTGAAAACACAAATCTTTATTTCCTTGAGATGTTTAATTTTGGCCTCATAAAACATAGAAGATTGTTTTAACCCATCAGGTAGCTCAGAGATTATGGATTATGCAGTCATATGTGCCTGTTGCATAGTGTCTCAATCCCAAACTTTGTCCTTACTTAATTTTCCTGACAGCATTTTTATCAGGAAGTCAAATTGTCTAAATGTTGCATAATGTATGGTCTGTGTTTTATGTGGAATTACTTAATTCCATTTTGCTCTTTCAATGAAATTTCAGGAGAAGGAGGTCAGATATGAATTTGATTTGTGTGATACAAAGGAATTAATCTATTCAGAAGAGGACACGATGCATTCTGAAAAGTTTTTGATGCAACCTCTTGAAAACCAGAACAAGACAAACATGCCATATCTTACCAGTCCTATTCAAAATAGTAATGGAAGTCCTAGCCAGAGAAATATGGTAAGAGAAAGAAATTAAAGGTATCTAGATAGGAAGAGTGGAAATTAAACTATCTCTGTGTGTGAATAAGATTTTACACCCAGAAAACCTCATAGTCTCTACCCAAAACTCCTTGATCTGATTAGCAACTTCAGAAAAGTTTCAGGACACAAAATTATTGTAGAAAAATCAGCAGCATTCCTATACACCAACAACATCCAAGCTGAGAGCAAAATCAACAATGTAATCCTTTTCACAATAGCCACAAAAAACAACAAAATACCTAGGAATACAGCCAACCAGGGAGGTGAAAAATCCTACAACAAGAATTGCAAAACACTGCTCAAAGAAATTAGAGATGACAAAAACAAATTGAAACACATTTTATGTTCATGGGTAGACAGAATCAATATTGTTAAAGTGGCCATACTCCCTAAAACAATTTACAGATTCAATATTACTCCTATCAAACTACCAATGACAGGCTTCCAGCATGATGAAAAAAATGTTTTACAATTCATATGGAACCAAAAAAGAGTCTGAATGGCCAAGGCAATCATAAGCAAAAATAACAAAGCTGAAGACGTCACATTATCTGACTTCAAACTACATTACAAGGCTACAATAACCAAAACCACATGGTACTGGTACAAAAACAGACACATAGACCAGTGGAACAGAATACAGAACCCAGAAATAATGTTGCACACCTACAACATGTGGTCTTTAGCAAAGTTGATGAAAACAGGCAATGGGGAAAAAGACTCCTTATTTAATAAATGGTGCTGGCTATTTAATAACTGGCTAGCCATTTGCAGAAAATTGAAACTGGACCCCTTCCTTACATGATATACAAAAATCAACTCAAGATGGATCAAAGACATACATGTAAAACCTAGGGCTGTAAAAACCCTGAAGACACCCTAGGCAATACCATTCCCAACATAGGGCCAGGCAAGGATTTTATGATGAAGTCACCAAAAGTAATTGCAAAAAGAGAAAAAATTGGCAAATGGAACCTAATTAAACTAAAGAGCTTCTGCACAGCAAAAGAAACTATGAACAGAGTAAACAGACAACCTACAGACTGGGAGAGAATATTTGCAAGCTATCTATCCAACAAAGGTCTAATATCCAGAATCTGTAAGGAAGTTAAACAAATTTACAAGCAAAACCCAAATAATCTCATTAGAAAGTGGTCAAAAGACATGAACAGACACTTTTCAAAAGAAGACATTCAAGCGGCCAAAAAGGGAATGAACAAATGATCAACATCGCTGATCGTTAGAGAAATGCAAGTTAAAACCACAATGAGATACCCTCTGACACAATCAGAATGGCTCTTATTAAAGTCAAAAAATAAAAGATGATGGCAAGGTTTTGTAGAAAAAGGAACATTTACACAATGGTGGTGGAATTGTACATTAGTTTAACTATTGTGGAAAGCAGTTTTGGGATCTCTCAAAGAACTTAGAATTAATATTTGACCCAGCAATTCAATCACTGGGTATATATCCAAATGAATATAAATTGTCCTACCATAAAGACACATGCATGTGTATGTTCATTGCAGCACTACTCACAATAGCAAAGACATAGAGTCAACTAAAATGTGCATCAAAAGTAGATTGGATAAAGAAAATGTGCTACATATACACCATAAAATACTATACAGAAAAAAAAAAAAAGAAAAAAGAACAAGATGATGTCCAACACAGATGGAGCTGGAGGCCATTATCCCAAGGGAACTAACCCAGGAACAGAAAACCAAATACCACATGTTCTCACATAAGAGTAGGAGCCAAACATTGAATGCATATGAACACAAAGACAGGAACAACAGACACTGGAACTTACCTGTGGGGGAAGTGTGGGAGGAGGACGAGGATCAAAAAACTGCCTCTCTGGTATTATGCTTATTATCTGGGTGACGAAATCATCTGTACACCAAACCCTGCAACGCACAATTTAACTATAAAATAAACCGGCGCACGTACCCCTGAACCTTAAAAAAATGTTAAAACATTTATTTGATGCAGGTGAATTGAACGATTGGCTGGTATAGGCCAATAGGATCCCCACATTCAGGACAGCTGCTAAATGCAGCCCTTGCTGCTGTACCATGTAGCTGTGGCTCACTGATGGGTGGGCAATTAATTTGGGAAGACTTTTGTGAACCAAAATATTACCTCTTGCCAAACACTAGAGATTATTCTTTCCATTGTTAAATAAACTCAAGTGCATAACTTGCTAGTGCTGAGTCCCAATGTCATTTCTACTTTATTGAGAGTTAATTGTAAGTGTCTTTGGACAGAAAGAGAAGATGCAGTCTTGCATCAGAGTCTGTCCACTGTTAGCTACATAACATCACACATTAAAATTTTCCCAGTTGGAAAATGGAGGCAATAATACACTACTGTCCATTTTGAGAATCAAATTGGGTAATACATATAGTAGGTGATACATGCGTAAATCCCATATCAGGAATGCTTTCAAATAAAACAAAGCACCATATGTGATGAAGAATGGTTCCGAATTTATTTATTAAGAAATATATAGGTAAGATTCCTGGTTCTCGGGAGATAGCCCAAAGTGATCATTAAAAGAAGGAAGGAGGATACAAGAATCATGAGTATATTGAAAAGAAAACATAGTTGTGAAGATTCTTAATCATTTGCAGAAACTTAAGTTTCTTAGGTGAAGAGAATGAAGCTCTTGACTTTAGAGTCAAAGTTGAGATCATGACTCCAAATTGAGAACACACAAAGCTGCACATGATCCACAAGGTATAAGAAAAAGAGAATCAGGATGAAGTATTCTGCCGTCCCTGAAGCTGATTCACAAGATATTAAACATGCAGAGAGCTCATAAAAATGTGGGCGACAGCATGGTGGCTGTCAGCAGCAAAGTAAACTAGTCCCCCAAAAGATAAGTCAGTTGAGCAGAAAGTTGTTGTGAGAAGATAGTGGTTCTCTTGGGAATTGATCAGCAGCAAGAAGGCTGGCAGCAGCTGGACACACAGGTGGGCTGGAAGCAAGTGGTCCTGCAGCAGGTGGTCTCACAGCAGGCTGGGCGGCAGCAGGGCTGGCAGCAGCTGGATCCATAGCTCTGATTTAGGCAACCAGGCAGGCAGACACATGTGGGGTGGTAGCAGGTTCTTCTGCAGTAGACAGGTGCACAGGAGCTGGTCTGGCCACAGCTGGACCCACAGCAGGTGGGCTGGCAGCAGGGTGTGCTGCAGCAGGAAGGCTGGCAGCAGCTGGTCACACAGGTGGGCTGGCAGCAGGTGCTTTGACAGCAAATTGGGTGGCAGCAAGGCTGGCAGCAGCTGGACACACAGCAGGAAGGCTGGCAGCAGGGTGTGCTGCAGCAGGAAGGCTGGCAGCAGCTGGTCACACAGGTGGGCTGACAGCAGCTGGTCACACAGGTGGGCTGGCAGCAGGTGTTTTGACAGCAAGTTGGGCGACAGCAAGGCTGGCAGCAGCTGGACACACAGCAGGAGGGCTGGCAGCAGGGTGTGCTGCTGCAGGTGGTCACACAGGTGGGCTTCCAGCAGGTGGTCCTGCAGCAGGTGGTCCTGCAGCACGTAGGCTGACAGCAAGGGGAGCAACAGTTGGTCATGGTGTCAGGGGTGGAGGGTGGGCTTCTGTTCAGAGGTGAATTTCCCAGAATCTGATGACCCCTTGCAATCTGGACCTTTTATACACCTGGCCTCCAAAGTTTCCACCAATCAGCAGGACTTTTCCTTGCTGCTGTTTACATTGTTTTCCACAGTGCGTTTGTGATCTCAAAGGGTAGTTGTTTCCTTAAAGTTAAACAGATTAAGGTTTAATCTGTTTCTTAATTGTGAATTACTCATAGAAACTTCGTTTCAGATAAAAGGAAGCCCATTTCATCATCAGCATCTTTCCTGCTCTGACCATCATCTGGTCATATGATAGTTCCTGGTGATCCGGGAGGCTCAGGAAGTTCTGTCTGCCCAGTCTCATAGTTGGCTGTATGTAGACTGGGAAGTGTCTGTGAGGAGAAGCATGATGCTGATATATTTATGGTGACAAAATGAATCCATGCCTGGGCCCAAGACTATTCACCCACCAAATTCTGATTCAAGACTAACAGGCATCTCTCTGTGCCACCCACACCACCTGTGTCTTTCAATTCTTTGAACGTCACTTGGGAAGAGGGTGTCTGGCAGAGTGTGTTCCATGTGGCAGAGCAGATTGAGAGCAGGTGGATGCAGAGAAATCCACTGGGATTTAGGCAGCATCAAGCAATCTATGCCCTGAGTAACCAGTCATTCTGACTTGTCTGCGAGTGCGTCGATTACCAGGACAAGAGTGTAGAACTTTCTGTAACATAACTGCTTGAGATTCAGGCCAACGAGCACGAGCTGTGGCTCTAGCCATAACCCTGGTTACTAGCACGGTGCATGTTCCTTCCTTCCTTCCTTCCTTCCTTCCTTCCTTCCTTCCTTCCTTCCTTCCTTCCTTCCTTCCTTCCTTTCTTTCTTTCTTTCTTTCTTTCTTTCTTTCTTTCTTTCTTTCTTTCTTTCTTTTCTTTCTTTCTTTCTTTCTCTTCTCTCTTTCCTTCCTTCCTTCCTTCCTTCCTTCCTTCCTTCCTTCCTTCCTTCCTTCCTTCCTTCCTTCCTTCTTTCTTTCTTTCTTTCTTTCTTTCTTTCTTTCTCTCTCTCTCTCCTTCCTTCCTTCCTTCTTTCCTTCCTTCCTTCCTTCCTTCCTTCCTTCCTTCCTTCCTTCCTTCCTTCCTTCCTTCCTTCCTTCCTTCCTTCCTTCTTTCTCTCTCTCTCTCTTTCTTTTCTTTCTCTTTCTCTTTCTCTTTCTTTCTCTCTCTCTCTCTCTCTCTCTCTCTCTCTCTCTCTCCTCTCTCTCTCTCTTTCGACCAATTCTTGCTCTGTCGCCCAGGCTGAAGTACAGTGGTGTGAACTCGGCTCACTGCAACCTCTGCATCCCGGGTTCAAGGGGTTCTCCTGCCTCAGACTCCTGAGTAGCTGGGACTACAGGTGCCCGCCACCATGCCTGGCTAATTTTTTTATTTTTAGTAGAGAGAGGGTTTCACCAAATTTGTCAGGCTGGTTTCAAACTCCTGACATTGTGAGCTGCCTGCCCTGGCCTCCCAAAGTGCTGATGTTACAGGCGTGAGCCACCGTGCACAGCCTTTATTTCCATTTAATGAAGTAATTAGATGAGTTGAGATGACACCTGATTCATCGTGGAGTTCTAACATGTTTAACACATTTTCTAGATACACCATTCATTTCAGAGGAATGTAAATTATTAATTTCCAACTTGATACAGTATTATATTGTAAATACATCTATGTCCCCAGTACATCTATGTTAGGAAATAGAAATTAATCTCATTCTCTCCCAATTATATCCTCTTACTCGTTCCCAAAGACAGCTAATCACTCTGTTATGTTCTAATCCAGTAGGTAACTTTTGGCTTTAAAAAATGTTCATGTAAATAAAAATTATAATATTTACTTCTCTATTTCTTTGGCATAATCAAAAGTAATCCTTATTGCATAGTCATTTTGGACTCTTCATATCAGGAGAGCAGCAGACAGAGAAAGGAGTTACTATTTGGTGAGGAGTAATTATCCTCAAGCCACATCGTGTAGGAGAATATATCTATAGCTCAGGAGATTTACGGAGTATATTAACTTGCTATCAGTGCCATGATAAATTACTGCAAACCAAGTGGCTTAAATTTATTTTTTCACAGTTCCGAAGGCTTCTAGTCTGAAATTAAGGTGTTGGCAATGTTGTTTTCATCTGAAGCCTGTGAGGGAAGTATCTGTTCCAGGTCTCTCTCCTTGACTTGTTGATGTCTATCATTCCCATGTGTTTGACAGAATTTTTCTACTATATGCATACTGTCTGTGAATTTTCCCCTTGTATATAGACATCAGTCATATTTAATCAGAGGTCTAATTGTTTCCAATATGGCCTTGTCTTGTCACATAGCATTTTAAATGATTCTATTTGTGTATGAATTTTGGAGGACACAAATTAATCCATAACACTGCAGAATCTCATAGTGTGTCCATGCCCAGTGATAACCACAGATGAGTAAGAACAGCAATCACAGCGGACAATGGTATAGTAACTAGAGGCTCAGACCCTTCAGGAAGGACATTCTGAGCTACTGCTTCGGTAGTTATCTAGACCAACAAGAGTGCTGGCCAGGGGTGAAAGGAGAATAGAACTGGTGGTAATTAATGGAGATTATGAATCTCACAGGCACTGTATTACAGCAGAAGTAAGTGTAGCTTATTTCATTGGCCTTCATTTTATATCTCACTTTCTCCCCTAACTTTTCCTTTCCTTCTTCATTTTTCTTTCTTTTGTTTCCTTCAATCACTCCTTCTCCTTCCTTCCTTCATGTTTTTTTTCATTCCTTTTTCCCTTCCCTTCCCTTCCCTTTCCTTTCCTTCTCTCTCTCTTTCTTTTTTGTTTCTTTCTTTTCTCTTTCCTCCTCCTCTCATCTTCTATTCCTTCTCTTCCTCTCCTCTGCTTCTTTCTTCTTCTAGAGCTTGTGGCTGTGCATCACATTTATACAGCAAAGATCTGATGTGAGTGGAGGTACTTGTAGGTCTCAGACAAGTTTTCATAAGTTCACCCATATATCTTGCATGTTAGTGTGCTTGGATTAATTTCCATCTGTCAGAGTCTGCATCTCTGTGGCCAACGGCTCTTGTATTGCAGCTGTAGAAAGTCATGTCACCTGTGAAGGCAACACAGAGAAAAAACACTCAACCAATGATTCTGGAGAACTGATTTATAAAGACTCTAGCTTCCTCATTCCTGAAGTAGGGTAATTCTAGCTGTGTGTTTTTCATCTTTTCTGATAGATTTCCCTTTAGTTTAAAGTTTAATTGCTCACTGTGATACTGACTTAATAGTGAACCCTCTTCTGTATCACTTCCCCAGTTCCTACCAGTGTAATCTGCATTTCCCAATAAACTAGTTTCCCTGGAATCTTTTCTTCAGAGTCTCTTCTGGGAGAAAATTATCTGTGACATTATGTTAACTCCCTCAGCCTCAATTTTCTTATCTCTACCATGGGAACATGAACACCTATTCTGAAAGTTTGTTAAAGAATTAATGATAATGTACACAAAGCGTTTAGCAAATGCCCATCATATAGCAGGCAATCCAGAACATATTAGTGTTTGTTTGTTCAGAAAATTCCCAATTTTAATGTTGAAGATAAGAATACTTTTGTAATAATTAACTAGATCAACTAAATACTTTTTTCCTATCTGTACTGAGGTCTAATTGACAAATAAAAATCTTATCTATTTCAGGTATACAAGGTGATGCTCTGATACATATATTCATTGTGAATAATATATTTGTTAGGTCACTTAGTTACCATTTCCTTTTTATTTTTGTGGTGCGAACATTTAAGATCTAACTTCTCGGTAAACTTCAGCTATATGATAAAGTGTTTTTAGCTATAGTCACATTACTGTACAGTAGATGTGCTGAACTGATTCATCTTTCATAACTGATGCTGGTCAAAGAGAATGTCCTAGTTTTCATCTCCTTTATTTCATCACCAAATGATGATTACAGTAAGTGGCCTTCGTCTCTTAGCCAAGTCTTCAGCACATTCTAGATTCAGTCTCAGAAGTTTGCATCTGTCATGGAAATCCCCATTGTTAGCTCATCAGAGGTACTTCTAGCACTCCCATGCTGGTAGGAGGTCCCAAGAAGGTGACCCAGGTCCCCGACCTTTATATTTCTCCCAGAGCCAGTATCAATCAATCATTCCGTGGGTGAATGCTTAACTTACATCAGTTCAGGACACAAAGCATCAACCTCTGTCTATTATGACTTCTACGAATGCACAAGTTCTACTTTGCTCCTTTCTTACATTCTTCTGATTTTCCTGGAAACACAAGTTTTTCATTTCTTTAGATGCTTCATATTGGCATCACAAAATGCAGAAGACTGTTTCTTTCCCTTCCTTGGCTCAGAGATTACGGATTGTGCCAAGTCTTATATGCCCATTGAATAGTTTCTCAATTCCCAGCTTTGTTCTTACATAATTTTCCTCATAACATTTCAATTAGGGGACAAATTGTCTTAATGTGGCAAAAGATACGGTCTGTATTTTACAAGAAATAACTTAGTTTCATTTACTTTCTCAATAGGTATTCAGGAGATGAAGGCTGTATAAGAATTTTATTTACATGATATCGAGAATAAGTTTCTTCAGATGAGACTCTCTCTCATGAGTCCACAATAAATTCCCAAGCATTTTTTATGCAGATGCATAGAATGAATGGCTGGTCAGAGGCTGAGACAAAAAGATCCCTGCATTCAGGGCAGTCCCTGCTGCCATATCATGCAGCTGTTGCTTACTGAGGTGTGGGAAACTAATTAGGGAATTTTTTTTTGTAAACAAAAATGTTAGCTGCAAACGTGAGAGATTATTTATCTCATTGTTAAATAAACTCAAGTGCATGTCTTGCTAGTGCTGACTTCCAATGTCATTTCTACTATATTGAGAGTTAAACATGAATGTCCTTGGGCAGAAAGAGAGGACCTCAGCTTGGAACAGAGTCTGCCCTTTAGTAGCTACATAACATCACACATTAAATTGTACTCAACTGAAAGAATGGAGGTAATAATACATGATCATATGTTTTGAGAATCAAATTGGATAATGCCTATGGTATGTGATATGTATGTAAATCCCATATCAGGAATGATTCCAAATAAAACAAAACACCATATGAGATGAGGTTGGTTCCAAGTTTATTCAGAAACATATAGCTAAGAATCTCTGTTACCAGAGACATAACCCAAAGTTATCATGAAAAGAAAAAAGAAAGATACAAGAAACATGAGGAGGATATTGAAAACAAAAATATGATTGCAAAGATTATTGATCAGTTGCAGAAACCTAAATTCCTTAGAAGCAGAGAATGAAGATCTTGAGTTTTGAGTGAAAGCTGAGACCATGACTCCAAACTGAGAACACACAAAGCTGGCACATGATCCACAAGGTGGAAGGAAAAAGAGAATCAGGATGAAGTATTTTGCCGTCCATGAAGCAGATTCCCAAGATTTATACACGCAGATAATTCATAAAAATTTGGGTGAGGGCATGGTGACTGTTAGCAGCAAAGTAAATTAGTCCCCCAAAAGATAAGTCAGTGGAACAGCAAATTGTTGTGAGGATGGTGGTTGTCTTGGGACTTGATCAGCAGCAAGAAGGCTGGCAGCAGCAGCGGGACACACAGGTGGGCTGGAAGCAAGTGGTCCTGCAGCAGGTGGTCTCACAGCAGGCTGGGCGGCAGCAGGGCTGGCAGCAGTTGGATCCATAGCTCTGGTTTAGGCAACCAGGCAGGCAGACACATGTGGGGTGGTAGCAGGTCCTCCTGCAGTAGACAGGTGCACAGGAGCTGGTCTGGCCACAGCAGGACCCACAGCTGGTTTGGCCACAGCAGCTGGACCCACAGCAGGTGGGCTGGCAGCAGCTGGTCACACAGGTGGGCTGGCAGCAGGTGTTTTGACAGCAACTTGGGTGACAGCAAGGCTGGCAGCAGCTGGACACACAGCAGGAGGGCTGGCAGCAGGGTGTGCTGCTGCAGGTGGTCACACAGGTGGGCTTCCAGCAGGTGGTCCTGCAGCAGGTGGTCCTGCAGCACGTAGGCTGGCAGCAAGGGGAGCAACAGTTGGTCATGGTGTCAGGGGTGGAGGGTGGGTTTCTAATCAGAGGTGAGTTTCCCAGAATGTGATGACCCCTTGCAATCTGGACCTTTTATACACCTGGCCTCCAAAGTTTCCACCAATCAGCAGGACTTTTCCTTGCTGCTGTTTACATTGTTTTCCACAGTGCATTTGTGATTCTCAAAGGGTAGTTGTTTCCTTAAGGTTAAACAGATTAAGGTTTAATCTGTTTCTTAATTGTGAATTACTCATAGAAACTTCGTTTCAGATAAAAGGAAGCCCATTTCATCATCAGCATCTTTCCTGCTCTGACCATCATCTGGTCATATGATAGTTCCTGGTGATCCGGGAGGCTCAGGAAGTTCTGTCTGCCCAGTCTCATAGTTGGCTGTATGTAGACTGGGAAGTATCTGTGAGGAGAAGCATGATGCTGATATATTTATGGTGACAAAATGAATCCATGCCTGGGCCCAAGACTATTCACCCACCAAATTCTGATTCAAGACTAACAGGCATCTCTCTGTGCCACCCACACCACCTGTGTCTTTCAGTTCTTTGAAGGTCACTTGGGAAGAGGGTGTCTGGCAGAGTGTGTTCCATGTGGTGGAGCAGATTGAGAGCAGGTGGATGCAGAGAAATTCACAGGGGTTTAGGCAGCATCAAGCAATCTACGCCCTGAGTGACCAGTCATTCTGACTTGTCTGCGAGTGTGGCGATTACCAGGACGAGAATGTAGGACTTTCTTTTTTTTTTTTTTTTTTTGAGACCGAGTCTTTTTTTTAATTATTATTATACTTTAAGTTCTAGGGTACATGTGCATAACGTGCAGGTTTGTTACATATGCATACTTGTGCCATGTTGGCGTGCTGCACCCATCAACTCGTCAGCACCCATCAACTCGTCATTTACATCAGGTAGAACTCCCAATGCAATCCCTCCCCCCACCCCCCTCCCCGTGATAGGCCCCGGTGTGTGATGTTCCCCTTCCCGAGTCCAAGTGATCTCAATGTTCAGTTCCCACGTATGAGTGAGAACATGCGGTGTTTGGTTTTCTGTTCTTGTGATAGTTTGCTGAGAATGATGGTTTCCAGCTGCATCCGTGTCCCTACAAAGGACACAAACTCATCCTTTTTTATGGCTGCATAGTATTCCATGGTGCATATGTGCCACATTTTCTTAATCCAGTCTGTCACTGATGGACATTTGGGTTGATTCCAAGTCTTTACTATTGTGAATAGTGCCGCAATAAACATACGTGTGCATGTGTCTTTATAGCAACATGATTTATAATCCTTTGGGTATATACCCAGTAATGGGATGGCTGGGTCATATGGTACTTCTAGTTCTAGATCCTTGAGGAATTGCCATACTGTTTTCCGTAATGGTTGAACTAGTTTACAATCCCACCAACATTGTAAAAGTGTTCCTATTTCTCCACATCCTTTCCAGCACCTGTTGTTTCCTGACTTTTTAATGATTGCCATTCTAACTGGCGCAAGGCTACAGTAACCAAAACAGCATGGTACTGGTACCAAAATAGAGATATAGACCAATGGAACAGAACAGAGTCCTCAGAAATAATATCACACATCTACAGCCATCTGATCTTTGACAAACCTGACAAAAACAAGAAATGGGGGAAGGATTCCCTATTTAATAAATGGTGCTGGGAAAATTGGTTAGCCATAAGTAGAAAGCTGAAACTGGATCCTTTCCTTACTCCTTATACGAAAATTAATTCAAGATGGATTAGAGACTTAAATGTTAGACCTAATACCATAAAAACCCTAGAAGAAAACCTAGGTAATACCATTCAGGACATAGGCATGGGCAAGGACTTCATGACTAAAACACCAAAAGCAACGACAACAAAAGCCAAAATTGACAAATGGGATCTAATTAAACTAAAGAGCTTCTGCACAGCAAAAGAAACTACCATCAGAGTGAACAGGCAACCTACAGAATGGGAGAAAATTTTTGCAATCTACTCATCTGAAAAAGGGCTAATATCCAGAACCTACAAAGAACTCAAACAAATTTACAAGAAAAAAACAAACAACCCCATCAAAAAGTGGACAAAGGATATGAACAGACATTTCTCAAAAGAAGACATTCATACAGCCAACAGACACATGAAAAAATGCTCATCATCACTGGCCATCAGAGAAATGCAAATTGAATGCAGGACTTTCTATGATATAACTGATTGAGATTCAGGTCAACCAGCAGGCGCTCCGGCTCCAGCCGCAACCCGGTTACTAGCACAGTAAGCGTTATGTCTTCTCTTTCTTTTTGATGAAGGAATTAGATGAGTTGATATGACACCTGGTTCATCGTGGAATTCTAAAATGTTTAAAACATTTTCTAGGTATACCATCCATTTGAGAAGAATGCAAAGTATTAATTTCCCGCTTGATATAGTATTATATTGTAAATACATCTATGGCTCCATTACTAGGTTAGGAAATAGAAATTAATCCTATTCTTTCCCAATTATATCCTCTTATTCATTCCCAAAGACAGCTAATCACTCTATCAAGTTGTAATCCAGTAGGCAAGTTTTGGCTTTTTAAAGTTTTCTTGTGAATAAAAATTATAGTATTTGCTTCTCTATTTATCTGGCATAAACAAAAGTAATGTTTATCCCCTAGTCATTTTGGACTCTTCATACAAGCAAAGCAGCAGAGAGAGAAAGGAGTTACTATTTGGCGAGGGATAATTACCCTCAAGCCATATAGTGTAGCAAAATACATCTATGGCTCAGGAGGTTTACTGAATATATTAATTTACTAGCACTGCCCTGATGAATTACTGAAAAAAAGTGGCTTCAATTTATTTATCAAAGTTATGAAGACCTCTATTCTGAAATTAAGGTGTTGGCAATATTGTTTTAATCTGAAGGCTGTTAGAGAAGTATCTGTTCCAGGTTTCTCTCCTTGACTTGTAGATGTCTATCATTTCCATGTGTGTTTGACAGAATTTTTCTACTATATGCATACCGTCTCCGAATTTCTCCCTTGTAATAGACACAGTCATATTTAATCAGAGGTCTAATTGTTTCCAATGTGAACTTGTCTTATCAGATAACATTTTAAATGATTCTATTTGAATATGAATTTTGAGGGACACAAATTAACCCATAACATTGCAGAATCTCATAGTGTGTTCATGTCCAGCGATAACCACAAATGAGTAAAAACAGCAATCGCAGTGGACAATTGTATAGAAACCAGAGGCTCAGACCCTTCAGGAAGGAAGCTCTGAGCTACTCTATCAGGCAGTTACCTAGACCAACAAGAGTGCTGGCCAGGGGTGAAGGGAGAATAGATCCGGTGGTAATTAATGGAGTTTATGAAACTCGGGTGCACTGTATTATAGCAGAAGTAAGTGTAGATTATTTAATTGGCCTTCATTTTATATCTCACTTCCTCTCCTTTCTTTTCCTTTCCTTCTTCTTTCTTTCCTTTCTTTTCCTTTCCTTCTTCTTTCTTTCCTTTCTTTCTTTCCCT